>NW_025549599.1:0-91810 GCF_905237065.1 Salmo salar | reverse complement strand
CTAGGGGCCCTAGTCCTTGTTACATGGTCTATAACCTGATGGAACATGTCTAGGGGTCCTAGTTACATGGTCTATAACCTGAGTGAACATGTGTCTAGGGGTCCTAGTTACATGGTCTATAACCTGAGTGAACATGTGTCGAGGGGTCCTAGTCCCAGTTACATGGTCTATAACCTGAGTGAACATGTGTCTAGGGGCCCTAGTCCTTGTTACATGGTCTATAACCTGAGTGAACGTGTCTATGGGTCCTAGTTACATGGTCTATAACCTGAGTGAACATGTCTAGGGGTCCTAGTTACATGGTCTATAACCTGAGTGAACATGTGTCTAGGGGACCTAGTCCAAGTTACATGGTCTATAACCTGAGTGAACATGTGTCTAGGGGTCCTAGTTACATGGTCTATAACCTGAGTGAACATGTGTCTAGGGGTCCTAGTTACATGGTCTATAACCTGAGTGAACATGTGTCTAGGGTCCAGTCCTAGTTACATGGTCTATAACCTGAGTGAACATGTGTCTAGGGGTCCTAGTTACATGGTCTATAACCTGAGTGAACATGTGTCTAGGGGCCCTAGTCCTAGTTACATGGTCTATAACCTGAGTGAACATGTGTCTAGGGGTCCTAGTTACATGGTCTATAACCTGAGTGAACATGTGTCTAGGGGTCCTAGTTACATGGTCTATAACCTGAGTGAACATGTGTCTAGGGGTCCTAGTTACATGGTCTATAACCTGAGTGAACATGTGTCTAGGGGTCCTAGTTACATGTTCTATAACCTGAGTGAACACTCCCTGCTGGTCATAAGGTCCTAGTTACATGGTCTATAACCTGAGTGAACATGTGTCTAGGGACCCTAGGCCTAGTTACATGGTCTATAACCTGAGTGAGCGTGTCTAGGGGTCCTAGTTACATGGTCTATAACCTGAGTGAACATGTGTCGAGGGGTCCTAGTTACATGGTCTATAACCTGAGTGAACTGTGTCTAGGGGCCCTAGTTACATGGTCTATAACCTGAGGGAACATGTGTCTAGGGGTCCTAGTCCCCAGTTACATGTTCTATAACCTGAGTGAACATGTGTCTAGGGGTCCTAGTTACATGGTCTATAACCTGAGTGAACATGTGTCTAGGGGTCCTAGTTACATGGTCTATAACCTGAGTGAACATGTGTCTAGGGGCCCTAGTCCTTGTTACATGGTCTATAACCTGATGGAACATGTCTAGGGGTCCTAGTTACATGGTCTATAACCTGAGTGAACATGTGTCTAGGGGTCCTAGTTACATGGTCTATAACCTGAGTGAACATGTGTCGAGGGGTCCTAGTCCCAGTTACATGGTCTATAACCTGAGTGAACATGTGTCTAGGGGCCCTAGTCCTTGTTACATGGTCTATAACCTGAGTGAACGTGTCTATGGGTCCTAGTTACATGGTCTATAACCTGAGTGAACGTGTCTAGGGGTCCTAGTTACATGGTCTATAACCTGAGTGAACATGTGTCTAGGGGTCCTAGTCCTAGTTACATGTTCTATAACCTGAGTGAACATGTGTCTAGGGGTCCTAGTTACATGGTCTATAACCTGAGTGAACATGTGTCTAGGGGTCCTAGTTACATGGTCTATAACCTGAGTGAACATGTGTCTAGGGGTCCTAGTCCTAGTTACATGTTCTATAACCTGAGTGAACATGTGTCTAGGGGTCCTAGTTACATGGTCTATAACCTGAGTGAACATGTGTCTAGGAGTCCTAGTTACATGGTCTATAACCTGAGTGAACATGTGTCTAGGGGTCCTAGTTACATGGTCTATAACCTGAGTGAACATGTGTCTAGGGGTCCTAGTTACATGGTCTATAACCTGAGTGAACATGTGTCTAGGGGTCCTAGTTACATGGTCTATAACCTGAGTGAACATGTGTCTAGGGGCCCTAGTCCTAGTTACATGGTCTATAACCTGAGTGAACATGTGTCTAGGGGTCCTAGTTACATGGTCTATAACCTGAGTGAACATGTGTCTAGGGGTCCTAGTTACATGGTCTATAACCTGAGTGAGCATGTGTCGAGGGGTCCTAGTCCCAGTTACATGGTCTATAACCTGAGTGAACATGTGTCTAGGGGCCCTAGTCCTTGTTACATGGTCTATAACCTGAGTGAAAGTGAATATGGGTCCTAGTTACATGGTCTATAACCTGAGTGAACATGTGTCTAGGGGTCCTAGTTACATGGTCTATAACCTGAGTGAACATGTCTAGGGGTCCTAGTCCAAGTTACATGGTCTATAACCTGAGTGAACATGTGTCTAGGGGTCCCTAGTCCTAGTTACATGTTCTATAACCTGAGTGAACATGTGTCTATGGGTCCTAGTTACATGGTCTATAACCTGAGTGAACAGTGTCTAGGGGTCCTAGTTACATGGTCTATAACCTGAGTGAACATGTGTCTAGGGGTCCTAGTCCAGTTACATGGTCTATAACCTGAGTGAACATGTGTCTAGGGGTCCTAGTTACATGGTCTATAACCTGAGTGAACATGTGTCTAGGGGTCCTAGTTACATGGTCTATAACCTGAGTGAACATGTGTCTAGGGGTCCTAGTCCTTGTTACATGGTCTATAACCTGAGTGAACATGTGTCTAGGGGTCCTAGTTACATGGTCTATAACCTGAGTGAACATGTGTCTAGGAGTCCTAGTTACATGGTCTATAACCTGAGTGAACATGTGTCTAGGGGTCCTAGTTACATGGTCTATAACCTGAGTGAACAGTGTCTAGGGGTCCTAGTTACATGGTCTATAACCTGAGTGAACATGTGTCTAGGGGTCCTAGTCCTAGTTACATGGTCTATAACCTGAGTGAACATGTGTCTAGGGGTCCTAGTTACATGGTCTATAACCTGAGTGAACATGTGTCTAGGGGTCCTAGTTACATGGTCTATAACCTGAGTGAACATGTGTCTAGGGGTCCTAGTCCTGTTACATGTTCTATAACCTGAGTGAACATGTGTCTAGGGGTCCTAGTTACATGGTCTATAACCTGAGTGAACATGTGTCTAGGGGTCCTAGTTACATGGTCTATAACCTTAGTGAACATGTGTCTAGGGGTCCTAGTTACATGGTCTATAACCTGAGTGAACATGTGTCTAGGGGTCCTAGTTACATGGTCTATAACCTGAGTGAACATGTGTCTAGGGGTCCTAGTCCCAGTTACATGTTCTATAACCTGAGTGAACATGTGTCTCGGGGTCCTAGTTACATGGTCTATAACCTGAGTGAACATGTGTCTAGGGGTCCTAGTTACATGGTCTATAACCTGAGTGAACATGTGTCTAGGGGTCCTAGTAGTTACATGGTCTATAACCTGAGTGAACATGTGTCTAGGGGCCCTAGTCCTTGTTACATGGTCTATAACCTGAGTGAACATGTGTCTAGGGGTCCTAGTTACATGGTCTATAACCTGAGTGAACGTGTCTAGGGGTCCTAGTTACATGGTCTATAACCTGAGTGAACATGTGTCTAGGGGTCCTAGTCCTAGTTACATGGTCTATAACCTGAGTGAACATGTGTCTAGGGGTCCTAGTTACATGGTCTATAACCTGAGTGAACATGTGTCTAGGGGTCCTAGTTATATGGTCTATAACCTGAGTGAACATGTGTCTAGGGGTCCTAGTCCTAGTTACATGTTCTATAACCTGAGTGAACATGTGTCTAGGGGTCCTAGTTACATGGTCTATAACCTGAGTGAATGTGTCTAGGAGTCCTAGTTACATGGTCTATAACCTGAGTGAGCGTGTCTAGGGGTCCTAGTTACATGGTCTATAACCTTAGTGAACATGTGTCGAGGGGTCCTAGTTACATGGTCTATAACCTGAGTGAACGTGTCTAGGGGCCCTAGTTACATGGTCTATAACCTGAGGGAACATGTGTCTAGGGGTCCTAGTCCTAGTTACATGGTCTATAACCTGAGTGAACATGTGTCTCGGGGTCCTAGTTACATGGTCTATAACCTGAGTGAACATGTCTAGGGGTCCTAGTTACATGGTCTATAACCTGAGTGAACATGTGTCGAGGGGTCCTAGTCCCAGTTACATGGTCTATAACCTGAGTGAACATGTGTCTAGGGGCCCTAGTCCTTGTTACATGGTCTATAACCTGATGGAACATGTCTAGGGGTCCTAGTTACATGGTCTATAACCTGAGTGAACATGTGTCTAGGGGTCCTAGTTACATGGTCTATAACCTGAGTGAACATGTGTCGAGGGGTCCTAGTCCCAGTTACATGGTCTATAACCTGAGTGAACATGTGTCTAGGGGCCCTAGTCCTTGTTACATGGTCTATAACCTGAGTGAACGTGTCTATGGGTCCTAGTTACATGGTCTATAACCTGAGTGAACATGTCTAGGGGTCCTAGTTACATGGTCTATCATCTGAGTGAACATGTCTAGGGGACCTAGTCCAAGTTACATGGTCTATAACCTGAGTGAACATGTGTCTAGGGGTCCTAGTCCCAGTTACATGTTCTATAACCTGAGTGAACGTGTCTATGGGTCCTAGTTACATGGTCTATAACCTGAGTGAACGTGTCTAGGGGTCCTAGTTATATGGTCTATAACCTGAGTGAACATGTGTCTAGGGGTCCTAGTCCCAGTTACATGTTCTATAACCTGAGTGAACATGTGTCTAGGGGTCCTAGTTACATGGTCTATAACCTGAGTGAACATGTGTCTAGGGGTCCTAGTTACATGGTCTATAACCTGAGTGAACATGTGTCTAGGGGTCCTAGTCTTGTTACATGTTCTATAACCTGAGTGAACATGTGTCTAGGGGTCCTAGTTACATGGTCTATAACCTGAGTGAACATGTGTCTAGGGGTCCTAGTTACATGGTCTATAACCTGAGTGAACATGTGTCTAGGGGTCCTAGTTACATGGTCTATAACCTGAGTGAACGTGTCTAGGGGTCCTAGTTATATGGTCTATAACCTGAGTGAACATGTGTCTAGGGGTCCTAGTCCTAGTTACATGTTCTATAACCTGAGTGAACATGTGTCTAGGGGTCCTAGTTACATGGTCTATAACCTGAGTGAACATGTGTCTAGGGGTCCTAGTTATATGGTCTATAACCTGAGTGAACATGTGTCTAGGGGTCCTAGTCCTTGTTACATGTTCTATAACCTGAGTGAACATGTGTCTAGGGGTCCTAGTTATATGGTCTATAACCTGAGTGAATGTGTCTAGGAGTCCTAGTTACATGGTCTATAACCTTAGTGAACATGTGTCTAGGGGTCCTAGTTACATGGTCTATAACCTGAGTGAACGTGTCTAGGGGCCCTAGTTACATGGTCTATAACCTGAGGGAACATGTGTCTAGGGGTCCTAGTCCTAGTTACATGTTCTATAACCTGAGTGAACATGTGTCTCGGGGTCCTAGTTACATGGTCTATAACCTGAGTGAACATGTCTAGGGGTCCTAGTTACATGGTCTATAACCTGAGTGAACATGTGTCGAGGGGTCCTAGTCCCAGTTACATGGTCTATAACCTGAGTGAACATGTGTCTAGGGGCCCTAGTCCTTGTTACATGGTCTATAACCTGATGGAACATGTCTAGGGGTCCTAGTTACATGGTCTATAACCTGAGTGAACATGTGTCTAGGGGTCCTAGTTACATGGTCTATAACCTGAGTGAACATGTGTCGAGGGGTCCTAGTCCCAGTTACATGGTCTATAACCTGAGTGAACATGTGTCTAGGGGCCCTAGTCCTTGTTACATGGTCTATAACCTGAGTGAACGTGTCTATGGGTCCTAGTTACATGGTCTATAACCTGAGTGAACATGTCTAGGGGTCCTAGTTACATGGTCTATCATCTGAGTGAACATGTCTAGGGGACCTAGTCCAAGTTACATGGTCTATAACCTGAGTGAACATGTGTCTAGGGGTCCTAGTCCCAGTTACATGTTCTATAACCTGAGTGAACATGTGTCTTGCGGTCCTAGTTACATGGTCAATAACCTGAGTGAACTTGTGTCTAGGGGTTCGAGTTACATGGTCTATAACCTGAGTGAACATGTGTCTAGGGGTCCTAGTTATATGGTCTATAACCTGAGTGAACATGTGTCTAGGGGCCCTAGTCCTAGTCACATGGTCTATAACCTGAGTGAACATGTCTCTAGGGGTCCTAGTTACATGGTCTATAACCTGAGTGAACATGATTCTAGGGGCCCTAGTCTTAGTCACATGGTCTATAACCTGAGTGAAAATGTGTCTAGGGGTCCTAATTGCATGGTCTATAACCTGAGTGAACTTGTGTCTAGGGGTCCTAGTTACATGGTCTATAACCTGAGTGAACATGTGTCTTGGGGTCCTAATTGCATGGTCTATAACCTGAGTGAACATGTGTCTAGGGGTCCTAGTTACATGGTCTATATCCTGAGTGAACATGTGTCTAGGGACCCTATGCCTAGTTACATGGTCTATAACTTGAGTGAACATGTGTCTAGGGGTCCTAGTTACATGGTCTATAACCTGAGTGAACATGTGTCTAGGGACCCTAGGCCTAGTTACATGGTCTATAACCTGAGTGAACATGTGTCTAGGGGTCCTAGTTACATGGTCTATATCCTGAGTGAACATGTGTCTAGGGACCCTAGGCCTAGTTACATGGTCTATAACCTGAGTGAACATGTGTCTAGGGGTCCTAGTTACATGGTCTATAACCTGAGTGAACATGTGTCTAGGGACCCTAGGCCTAATTACATGGTCTATAACCTGAGTGAACATGTGTCTAGGGGTCCTAGTTACATGGTCTATAACCTGAGTGAACATGTGTCTTTGGGCCCTAGTCCTAGTTACATGGTCTATAACCTGAGGGAACATGTCTAGGGGTCCTAGTTACATGGTCTATAACCTGAGTGAATGTGTCTAGGGGTCCTAGTTATATGGTCTATAACCTGAGTGAACATGTGTCTAGGGGTCCTAGTCCTAGTTACATGTTCTATAACCTGAGTGAACATGTGTCTAGGGGTCCTAGTTACATGGTCTATAACCTGAGGGAACATGTGTCTAGGGGTCCTAGTCCTAGTTACATGTTCTATAACCTGAGTGAACATGTGTCTCGGGGTCCTAGTTACATGGTCTATAACCTGAGTGAACATGTCTAGGGGTCCTAGTTACATGGTCTATAACCTGAGTGAACATGTGTCGAGGGGTCCTAGTCCCAGTTACATGGTCTATAACCTGAGTGAACATGTGTCTAGGGGCCCTAGTCCTTGTTACATGGTCTATAACCTGATGGAACATGTCTAGGGGTCCTAGTTACATGGTCTATAACCTGAGTGAACATGTGTCTAGGGGTCCTAGTTACATGGTCTATAACCTGAGTGAACATGTGTCGAGGGGTCCTAGTCCCAGTTACATGGTCTATAACCTGAGTGAACATGTGTCTAGGGGCCCTAGTCCTTGTTACATGGTCTATAACCTGAGTGAACGTGTCTAGGGGTCCTAGTTACATGGTCTATAACCTGAGTGAATGTGTCTAGGGGTCCTAGTTACATGGTCTATAACCTGAGTGAACATGTCTAGGGGACCTAGTCCAAGTTACATGGTCTATAACCTGAGTGAACATGTGTCTAGGGGTCCTAGTCCCAGTTACATGTTCTATAACCTGAGTGAACATGTGTCTTGCGGTCCTAGTTACATGGTCAATAACCTGAGTGAACTTGTGTCTAGGGGTTCGAGTTACATGGTCTATAACCTGAGTGAACATGTGTCTAGGGGTCCTAGTTACATGGTCTATAACCTGAGTGAACATGTGTCTAGGGGTCCTAGTTATATGGTCTATAACCTGAGTGAACATGTGTCTAGGGGCCCTAGTCCTAGTCACATGGTCTATAACCTGAGTGAACATGTCTCTAGGGGTCCTAGTTACATGGTCTATAACCTGAGTGAACATGATTCTAGGGGCCCTAGTCTTAGTCACATGGTCTATAACCTGAGTGAACATGTGTCTAGGGGTCCTAGTTACATGGTCTATAACCTGAGTGAACTTGTGTCTAGGGGTCCTAGTTACATGGTCTATAACCTGAGTGAACATGTGTCTAGGGGTCCTAGTTACATGGTCTATAACCTGAGTGAACATGTGTCTAGGGGTCCTAGTTACATGGTCTATAACCTGAGTGAACATGTGTCTAGGGACCCTATGCCTAGTTACATGGTCTATAACCTGAGTGAACATGTGTCTAGGGGTCCTAGTTACATGGTCTATAACCTGAGTGAACATGTGTCTAGGGGCCCTAGTCCTAGTTACATGGTCTATAACCTGAGTGAACATGTGTCTAGGGGTCCTAGTTACATGGTCTATATCCTGAGTGAACATGTGTCTAGGGACCCTAGGCCTAGTTACATGGTCTATAACCTGAGTGAACATGTGTCTAGGGGTCCTAGTTACATGGTCTATAACCTGAGTGAACATGTGTCTAGGGACCCTAGGCCTAATTACATGGTCTATAACCTGAGTGAACATGTGTCTAGGGGTCCTAGTTACATGGTCTATAACCTGAGTGAACATGTGTCTAGGGGCCCTAGTCCTAGTTACATGGTCTATAACCTGAGTGAACATGTGTCTAGGGGTCCTAGTTACATGGTCTATAACCTGAGTGAACGTGTCTAGGGGTCCTAGTTACATGGTCTATAACCTGAGTGAACATGTGTCTAGGGGTCCTAGTCCTAGTTACATGTTCTATAACCTGAGTGAACATGTGTCTAGGGGTCCTAGTTACATGGTCTATAACCTGAGTGAACATGTGTCTAGGGGTCCTAGTCCTAGTTACATGTTCTATAACCTGAGTGAACATGTGTCTCGGGGTCCTAGTTACATGGTCTATAACCTGAGTGAACATGTCTAGGGGTCCTAGTTACATGGTCTATAACCTGAGTGAACATGTGTCGAGGGGTCCTAGTCCCAGTTACATGGTCTATAACCTGAGTGAACATGTGTCTAGGGGCCCTAGTCCTTGTTACATGGTCTATAACCTGATGGAACATGTCTAGGGGTCCTAGTTACATGGTCTATAACCTGAGTGAACATGTGTCTAGGGGTCCTAGTTACATGGTCTATAACCTGAGTGAACATGTGTCGAGGGGTCCTAGTCCCAGTTACATGGTCTATAACCTGAGTGAACATGTGTCTAGGGGCCCTAGTCCTTGTTACATGGTCTATAACCTGAGTGAACGTGTCTATGGGTCCTAGTTACATGGTCTATAACCTGAGTGAACATGTCTAGGGGTCCTAGTTACATGGTCTATAACCTGAGTGAACATGTGTCTAGGGGACCTAGTCCAAGTTACATGGTCTATAACCTGAGTGAACATGTGTCTAGGGGTCCTAGTCCCAGTTACATGTTCTATAACCTGAGTGAACATGTGTCTTGGGGTCCTAGTTACATGGTCTATAACCTGAGTGAACTTGTGTCTAGGGGTTCGAGTTACATGGTCTATAACCTGAGTGAACATGTGTCTAGGGGTCCTAGTTACATGGTCTATAACCTGAGTGAACATGTGTCTAGGGGTCCTAGTTATATGGTCTATAACCTGAGTGAACATGTGTCTAGGGGCCTAGTCCTAGTCACATGGTCTATAACCTGAGTGAACATGTCTCTAGGGGTCCTAGTTACATGGTCTATAACCTGAGTGAACATGATTCTAGGGGCCCTAGCCTTAGTCACATGGTCTATAACCTGAGTGAAAATGTGTCTAGGGGTCCTAGTTACATGGTCTATAACCTGAGTGAACATGTGTCTAGGGGTCCTAGTTACATGGTCTATAACCTGAGTGAACATGTGTCTTGGGGTCCTAGTTGCATGGTCTATAACCTGAGTGAACATGTGTCTAGGGGTCCTAGTTACATGGTCTATATCCTGAGTGAACATGTGTCTAGGGGCCCTATTCCTAGTTACATGGTCTATAACCTGAGTGAACATGTGTCTAGGGGTCCTAGTTACATGGTCTATAACCTGAGTGAACATGTGTCTAGGGACCCTAGTCCTAGTTACATGGTCTATAACCTGAGTGAACATGTGTCTAGGGGTCCTAGTTACATGGTCTATATCCTGAGTGAACATGTGTCTAGGGGCCCTAGTCCTAGTTACATGGTCTATAACCTGAGTGAACATGTGTCTAGGGGTCCTAGTTACATGGTCTATAACCTGAGTGAACATGTGTCTAGGGGCCCTAGGCTTACATGGTCTATAACCTGAGTGAACATGTGTCTAGGGGTCCTAGTCTACATGGTCTATAACCTGAGTGAACATGTGTCTAGGGACCCTAGTCCTAGTTACATGGTCTATAACCTGAGTGAACATGTGTCTAGGGGTCCTAGTTACATGGTCTATAACCTGAGTGAACGTGTCTAGGGGTCCTAGTTACATGGTCTATAACCTGAGTGAACATGTGTCTAGGGGTCCTAGTCCTAGTTACATGTTCTATAACCTGAGTGAACATGTGTCTAGGGGTCCTAGTTACATGGTCTATAACCTGAGTGAACATGTGTCTAGGGTTCCTAGTTATATGGTCTATAACCTGAGTGAACATGTGTCTAGGGGTCCTAGTCCTAGTTACATGTTCTATAACCTGAGTGAACATGTCTAGGGGTCCTAGTTACATGGTCTATAACCTGAGTGAACCTGTTCTAGGGGTCCTAGTTACATGGTCTATAACCTGAGTGAACATGTGTCGAGGGGTCCTAGTTACATGGTCTATAACCTGAGTGAACGTGTCTAGGGGCCCTAGTTACATGTTCTATAACCTGAGTGAACATGTGTCTAGGGGTCCTAGTTACATGGTCTATAACCTGAGTGAACATGTGTCTAGGGGTCCTAGTCGTTACATGGTCTATAACCTGAGTGAACATGTGTCTAGGGGTCCTAGTTACATGGTCTATAACCTGAGTGAACATGTGTCTAGGGGTCCTAGTCCCAGTTACATGTTCTATAACCTGAGTGAACATGTGTCTAGGGGTCCTAGTTACATGGTCTATAACCTGAGTGAACATGTGTCTAGGGGTCCTAGTTACATGGTCTATAACCTGAGTGAACATGTGTCTAGGGGTCCTAGTTACATGGTCTATAACCTGAGTGAACATGTGTCTAGGGGTCCCAGTTACATGGTCTATAACCTGAGTGAACATGTGTCTAGGGGCCCTAGTCCTTGTTACATGGTCTATAACCTGAGTGAACGTGTCTATGGGTCCTAGTTACATGGTCTATAACCTGAGTGAACATGTCTAGGGGTCCTAGTTACATGGTCTATAATCTGAGTGAACATGTCTAGGGGACCTAGTCCAAGTTACATGGTCTATAACCTGAGTGAACATGTGTCTAGGGGTCCTAGTCCCAGTTACATGTTCTATAACCTGAGTGAAAATGTGTCTAGGGGTCCTAATTGCATGGTCTATAACCTGAGTGAACTTGTGTCTAGGGGTCCTAGTTACATGGTCTATAACCTGAGTGAACATGTGTCTAGGGGTCCTAGTTACATGGTCTATAACCTGAGTGAACATGTGTCTAGGGGTCCTAGTTACATGGTCTATAACCTGAGTGAACATGTGTCTAGGGGTCCTAGTTACATGGTCTATAACCTGAGTGAACATGTGTCTAGGGGTCCTAGTCCTAGTCACATGGTCTATAACCTGAGTGAACATGTGTCTAGGGGTCCTAGTTACATGGTCTATAACCTGAGTGAACATGTGTCTAGGGGTCCTAGTTACATGGTCTATAACCTGAGTGAACATGTGTCTAGGGGTCCTAGTTAGTCACATGGTCTATAACCTGAGTGAACATGTGTCTAGGGGTCCTAGTTACATGGTCTATAACCTGAGTGAACATGTGTCTAGGGGCCTATCCTAGTTACATGGTCTATAACCTGAGTGAACATGTGTCTAGGGGTCCTAGTTACATGGTCTATAACCTGAGTGAACATGTGTCTAGGGGTCCTAGTTACATGGTCTATAACCTGAGTGAACATGTGTCTAGGGGTCCTAGTGTACATGGTCTATAACCTGAGTGAACATGTGTCTAGGGGTCCTAGTCTGTTACATGGTCTATAACCTGAGTGAACATGTGTCTAGGGGTCCTAGTTACATGGTCTATAACCTTAGTGAACATGTGTCTAGGGGTCCTAGTTACATGGTCTATAACCTGAGTGAACGTGTCTAGGGGTCCTAGTTACATGGTCTATAACCTGAGTGAACATGTGTCTAGGGGCCCTAGTCCTAGTTACATGTTCTATAACCTGAGTGAACATGTGTCTCGGGGTCCTAGTTACATGGTCTATAACCTGAGTGAACATGTGCTAGGGGTCCTAGTTACATGGTCTATAACCTGAGTGAACATGTGTCTAGGGGTCCTAGTCCCAGTTACATGGTCTATAACCTGAGTGAACATGTGTCTAGGGCGTCCTAGTCCTACATGGTCTATAACCTGAGTGAACATGTGTCTAGGGTGTCCTAGTTACATGGTCTATAACCTGAGTGAACATGTGTCTAGGGGTCCTAGTTACATGGTCTATAACCTGAGTGAACATGTGTCTAGGGGTCCTAGTTACATGGTCTATAACCTGAGTGAACATGTGTCTAGGGGCCCTAGTCCTTGTTACATGGTCTATAACCTGAGTGAACGTGTCTATGGGTCCTAGTTACATGGTCTATAACCTGAGTGAACATGTCTAGGGGTCCTAGTTACATGGTCTATAACCTGAGTGAACATGTCTAGGGGACCTAGTCCAAGTTACATGGTCTATAACCTGAGTGAACATGTGTCTAGGGGTCCTAGTCCCAGTTACATGTTCTATAACCTGAGTGAACATGTGTCTTGCGGTCCTAGTTACATGGTCAATAACCTGAGTGAACTTGTGTCTAGGGGTTCGAGTTACATGGTCTATAACCTGAGTGAACATGTGTCTAGGGGTCCTAGTTATATGGTCTATAACCTGAGTGAACATGTGTCTAGGGGCCCTAGTCCTAGTCACATGGTCTATAACCTGAGTGAACATGTCTCTAGGGGTCCTAGTTACATGGTCTATAACCTGAGTGAACATGATTCTAGGGGCCCTAGTCTTAGTCACATGGTCTATAACCTGAGTGAAAATGTGTCTAGGGGTCCTAATTGCATGGTCTATAACCTGAGTGAACTTGTGTCTAGGGGTCCTAGTTACATGGTCTATAACCTGAGTGAACATGTGTCTTGGGGTCCTAGTTGCATGGTCTATAACCTGAGTGAACATGTGTCTAGGGGTCCTAGTTACATGGTCTATATCCTGAGTGAACATGTGTCTAGGGACCCTATGCCTAGTTACATGGTCTATAACCTGAGTGAACATGTGTCTAGGGGTCCTAGTTACATGGTCTATAACCTGAGTGAACATGTGTCTAGGGGCCCTAGTCCTAGTTACATGGTCTATAACCTGAGTGAACATGTGTCTAGGGGTCCTAGTTACATGGTCTATATCCTGAGTGAACATGTGTCTAGGGACCCTAGGCCTAGTTACATGGTCTATAACCTGAGTGAACATGTGTCTAGGGGTCCTAGTTACATGGTCTATAACCTGAGTGAACATGTGTCTAGGGACCCTAGGCCTAGTTACATGGTCTATAACCTGAGTGAACATGTGTCTAGGGGTCCTAGTTACATGGTCTATAACCTGAGTGAACATGTGTCTTTGGGCCCTAGTCCTAGTTACATGGTCTATAACCTGAGGGAACATGTCTAGGGGTCCTAGTTACATGGTCTATAACCTGAGTGAATGTGTCTAGGGGTCCTAGTTACATGGTCTATAACCTGAGTGAACATGTGTCTAGGGGTCCTAGTCCTAGTTACATGTTCTATAACCTGAGTGAACATGTGTCTAGGGGTCCTAGTTACATGGTCTATAACCTGAGTGAACATGTGTCTAGGGGTCCTAGTCCTAGTTACATGGTCTATAACCTGAGTGAACATGTGTCTCGGGGTCCTAGTTACATGGTCTATAACCTGAGTGAACATGTCTAGGGGTCCTAGTTACATGGTCTATAACCTGAGTGAACATGTGTCGAGGGGTCCTAGTCCCAGTTACATGGTCTATAACCTGAGTGAACATGTGTCTAGGGGCCCTAGTCCTTGTTACATGGTCTATAACCTGATGGAACATGTCTAGGGGTCCTAGTTACATGGTCTATAACCTGAGTGAACATGTGTCTAGGGGTCCTAGTTACATGGTCTATAACCTGAGTGAACATGTGTCGAGGGGTCCTAGTCCCAGTTACATGGTCTATAACCTGAGTGAACATGTGTCTAGGGGCCCTAGTCCTTGTTACATGGTCTATAACCTGAGGGAACATGTCTAGGGGTCCTAGTTACATGGTCTATAACCTGAGTGAACATGTGTCTAGGGGTCCTAGTTACATGGTCTATAACCTGAGTGAACATGTCTAGGGGACCTAGTCCAAGTTACATGGTCTATAACCTGAGTGAACATGTGTCTAGGGGTCCTAGTCCCAGTTACATGTTCTATAACCTGAGTGAACATGTGTCTAGGGGTCCTAGTTACATGGTCTATAACCTGAGTGAACTTGTGTCTAGGGGTCCGAGTTACATGGTCTATAACCTGAGTGAACATGTGTCTAGGGGTCCTAGTTACATGGTCTATAACCTGAGTGAACATGTGTCTAGGGGTCCTAGTTACATGGTCTATAACCTGAGTGAACATGTGTCTAGGGGCCCTAGTCCTAGTCACATGGTCTATAACCTGAGTGAACATGTCTCTAGGGGTCCTAGTTACATGGTCTATAACCTGAGTGAACATGTTTCTAGGGGCCCTAGTCCTAGTCACATGGTCTATAACCTGAGTGAAAATGTGTCTAGGGGTCCTAGTTACATGGTCTATAACCTGAGTGAACTTGTGTCTAGGGGTCCTAGTTACATGGTCTATAACCTGAGTGAACATGTGTCTTGGGGTCCTAATTGCATGGTCTATAACCTGAGTGAACATGTGTCTAGGGGTCCTAGTTACATGGTCTATATCCTGAGTGAACATGTGTCTAGGGGCCCTATGCCTAGTTACATGGTCTATAACCTGAGTGAACATGTGTCTAGGGGTCCTAGTTACATGGTCTATAACCTGAGTGAACATGTGTCTAGGGACCCTAGTCCTAGTTACATGGTCTATAACCTGAGTGAACATGTGTCTAGGGGTCCTAGTTACATGGTCTATATCCTGAGTGAACATGTGTCTAGGGGCCCTAGTCCTAGTTACATGGTCTATAACCTGAGTGAACATGTGTCTAGGGGTCCTAGTTACATGGTCTATAACCTGAGTGAACATGTGTCTAGGGGCCCTAGGCCTAATTACATGGTCTATAACCTGAGTGAACATGTGTCTAGGGGTCCTAGTTACATGGTCTATAACCTGAGTGAACATGTGTCTAGGGGCCCTAGTCCTAGTTACATGGTCTATAACCTGAGGGAACATGTCTAGGGGTCCTAGTTACATGGTCTATAACCTGAGTGAACGTGTCTAGGGGTCCTAGTTATATGGTCTATAACCTGAGTGAACATGTGTCTAGGGGTCCTAGTCCTAGTTACATGTTCTATAACCTGAGTGAACATGTGTCTAGGGGTCCTAGTTACATGGTCTATAACCTGAGGGAACATGTGTCTAGGGGTCCTAGTCCTAGTTACATGTTCTATAACCTGAGTGAACATGTGTCTCGGGGTCCTAGTTACATGGTCTATAACCTGAGTGAACATGTCTAGGGGTCCTAGTTACATGGTCTATAACCTGAGTGAACATGTGTCGAGGGGTCCTAGTCCCAGTTACATGGTCTATAACCTGAGTGAACATGTGTCTAGGGGCCCTAGTCCTTGTTACATGGTCTATAACCTGATGGAACATGTCTAGGGGTCCTAGTTACATGGTCTATAACCTGAGTGAACATGTGTCTAGGGGTCCTAGTTACATGGTCTATAACCTGAGTGAACATGTGTCGAGGGGTCCTAGTCCCAGTTACATGGTCTATAACCTGAGTGAACATGTGTCTAGGGGCCCTAGTCCTTGTTACATGGCCTATAACCTGAGTGAACGTGTCTATGGGTCCTAGTTACATGGTCTATAACCTGAGTGAACATGTCTAGGGGTCCTAGTTACATGGTCTATAATCTGAGTGAACATGTCTAGGGGACCTAGTCCAAGTTACATGGTCTATAACCTGAGTGAACATGTGTCTAGGGGTCCTAGTCCCAGTTACATGTTCTATAACCTGAGTGAACATGTGTCTTGCGGTCCTAGTTACATGGTCAATAACCTGAGTGAACTTGTGTCTAGGGGTTCGAGTTACATGGTCTATAACCTGAGTGAACATGTGTCTAGGGGTCCTAGTTACATGGTCTATAACCTGAGTGAACATGTGTCTAGGGGTCCTAGTTATATGGTCTATAACCTGAGTGAACATGTGTCTAGGGGCCCTAGTCCTAGTCACATGGTCTATAACCTGAGTGAACATGTCTCTAGGGGTCCTAGTTACATGGTCTATAACCTGAGTGAACATGATTCTAGGGGCCCTAGCCTTAGTCACATGGTCTATAACCTGAGTGAAAATGTGTCTAGGGGTCCTAATTGCATGGTCTATAACCTGAGTGAACTTGTGTCTAGGGGTCCTAGTTACATGGTCTATAACCTGAGTGAACATGTGTCTTGGGGTCCTAATTGCATGGTCTATAACCTGAGTGAACATGTGTCTAGGGGTCCTAGTTACATGGTCTATATCCTGAGTGAACATGTGTCTAGGGACCCTATGCCTAGTTACATGGTCTATAACTTGAGTGAACATGTGTCTAGGGGTCCTAGTTACATGGTCTATAACCTGAGTGAACATGTGTCTAGGGACCCTAGGCCTAGTTACATGGTCTATAACCTGAGTGAACATGTGTCTAGGGGTCCTAGTTACATGGTCTATATCCTGAGTGAACATGTGTCTAGGGACCCTAGGCCTAGTTACATGGTCTATAACCTGAGTGAACATGTGTCTAGGGGTCCTAGTTACATGGTCTATAACCTGAGTGAACATGTGTCTAGGGGCCCTAGCATTACATGGTCTATAACCTGAGTGAACATGTGTCTAGGGGTCCTAGTTACATGGTCTATAACCTGAGTGAACATGTGTCTAGGGGCCTAGTCCTAGTTACATGGTCTATAACCTGAGTGAACATGTGTCTAGGGGTCCTAGTTACATGGTCTATAACCTGAGTGAACGTGTCTAGGGGTCCTAGTTACATGGTCTATAACCTGAGTGAACATGTGTCTAGGGGCCCTAGTCCTAGTTACATGTTCTATAACCTGAGTGAACATGTGTCTAGGGGTCCTAGTTACATGGTCTATAACCTGAGTGAACATGTGTCTAGGGGTCCTAGTTATATGGTCTATAACCTGAGTGAACATGTGTCTAGGGGTCCTAGTCCTAGTTACATGGTCTATAACCTGAGTGAACATGTGTCTAGGGGTCCTAGTTACATGGTCTATAACCTGAGTGAACGTGTCTAGGGGTCCTAGTTATTTGGTCTATAACCTGAGTGAACATGTGTCTAGGGGTCCTAGTTACATGGTCTATAACCTGAGTGAACTGTGTCTAGGGGCCCTAGTTACATGTTCTATAACCTGAGTGAACATGTGTCTAGGGGTCCTAGTTACATGGTCTATAACCTGAGTGAACATGTGTCTAGGGGTCCTAGTCCCAGTTACATGGTCTATAACCTGAGTGAACATGTGTCTAGGGGTCCTAGTTACATGGTCTATAACCTGAGTGAACATGTGTCTAGGGGTCCTAGTCCCAGTTACATGGTCTATAACCTGAGTGAACATGTGTCTAGGGGTCCTAGTTACATGGTCTATAACCTGAGTGAACATGTGTCTAGGGGTCATAGTTACATGGTCTATAACCTGAGTGAACATGTGTCTAGGGGTCCTAGTTATATGGTCTATAACCTGAGTGAACATGTGTCTAGGGGTCCCAGTTACATGGTCTATAACCTGAGTGAACATGTGTCTAGGGGCCCTAGTCCTAGTTACATGGTCTATAACCTGAGTGAACGTGTCTAGGGGTCCTAGTTACATGGTCTATAACCTGAGTGAACATGTCTAGGGGTCCTAGTTACATGGTCTATAACCTGAGTGAACATGTTCTAGGGGACCTAGTCCAAGTTACATGGTCTATAACCTGAGTGAACATGTGTCTAGGGGTCCTAGTCCCAGTTACATGTTCTATAACCTGAGTGAACATGTGTCTACGGGTCCTAGTTACATGGTCAATAACCTGAGTGAACTTGTGTCTAGGGGTCCGAGTTACATGGTCTATAACCTGAGTGAACATGTGTCTAGGGGTCCTAGTTACATGGTCTATAACCTGAGTGAACATGTGTCTAGGGGTCCTAGTTACATGGTCTATAACCTGAGTGAACATGTGTCTAGGGGTCCTAGTTACATGGTCTATAACCTGAGTGAACATGATTCTAGGGGCCCTAGTCCTAGTCACATGGTCTATAACCTGAGTGAAAATGTGTCTAGGGGTCCTAGTTACATGGTCTATAACCTGAGTGAACATGTGTCTAGGGGTCCTAGTTACATGGCCTATAACCTGAGTGAACATGTGTCTAGGGGCCCTAGTCCTAGTCACATGGTCTATAACCTGAGTGAACATGTGTCTAGGGGTCCTAGTTACATGGTCTATAACCTGAGTGAACATGTGTCTAGGGGCCCTAGTCCTAGTTACATGGTCTATAACCTGAGTGAACATGTGTCTAGGGGTCCTAATTGCATGGTCTATAACCTGAGTGAACATGTGTCTAGGGGTCCTAGTTACATGGTCTATAACCTGAGTGAACATGTGTCTAGGGGTCCTAGTTACATGGTCTATAACCTGAGTGAACATGTGTCTAGGGGTCCTAGTTACATGGTCTATATCCTGAGTGAACATGTGTCTAGGGGCCCTAGGCCTAGTTACATGGTCTATAACCTGAGTGAACATGTGTCTAGGGGTCCTAGTTACATGGTCTATAACCTGAGTGAACATGTGTCTAGGGACCCTAGGCCTAGTTACATGGTCTATAACCTGAGTGAACATGTGTCTAGGGGTCCTAGTTACATGGTCTATATCCTGAGTGAACATGTGTCTAGGGGCCCTAGTCCTAGTTACATGGTCTATAACCTGAGTGAACATGTGTCTGGGGGTCCTAGTTACATGGTCTATAACCTGAGTGAACATGTGTCTAGGGGCCCTAGTCCTAGTTACATGGTCTATAACCTGAGTGAACATGTGTCTAGGGGTCCTAGTCCTAGTTACATGGTCTATAACCTGAGTGAACATGTGTCTAGGGGTCCTAGTTACATGGTCTATAACCTGAGTGAACATGTGTCTAGGGGTCCTAGTCCTAGTTACATGGTCTATAACCTGAGTGAACGTGTCTAGGGGTCCTAGTTACATGGTCTATAACCTGAGGGAACATGTGTCTAGGGGTCCTAGTTACATGGTCTATAACCTGAGTGAACATGTGTCTAGGGGTCCTAGTCCCAGTTACATGGTCTATAACCTGAGTGAACATGTGTCTAGGGGTCCTAGTTACATGGTCTATAACCTGAGTGAACATGTGTCTAGGGCCCTGTCCTAGTTACATGGTCTATAACCTGAGTGAACATGTGTCTAGGGGTCCTAGTTACATGGTCTATAACCTGAGTGAACATGTGTCTAGGGGCCTAGTCCTAATTACATGGTCTATAACCTGAGTGAACATGTGTCTAGGGGTCCTAGTTACATGGTCTATAACCTGAGTGAACATGTGTCTAGGGGCCTAGTCCTAGTTACATGGTCTATAACCTGAGTGAACATGTGTCTAGGGGTCCTAGTCCCTACATGGTCTATAACCTGAGTGAACATGTGTCTAGGGGTCCTAGTTACATGGTCTATAACCTGAGTGAACATGTGTCTAGGGGTCCTAGTCCTAGTTACATGTTCTATAACCTGAGTGAACATGTGTCTAGGGGTCCTAGTTACATGGTCTATAACCTCAGGGAACATGTGTCTAGGGGTCCTAGTCCTAGTTACATGTTCTATAACCTGAGTGAACATGTGTCTCGGGGTCCTAGTTACATGGTCTATAACCTGAGTGAACATGTGTCTAGGGGTCCTAGTTACATGGTCTATAACCTGAGTGAACATGTGTCGAGGGGTCCTAGTCCCAGTTACATGGTCTATAACCTGAGTGAACATGTGTCTTGCGGTCCTAGTTACATGGTCAATAACCTGAGTGAACTTGTGTCTAGGGGTCCTAGTTACATGGTCTATAACCTGAGTGAACATGTGTCTAGGGGTCCTAGTTATATGGTCTATAACCTGAGTGAACATGTGTCTAGGGGCCCTAGTCCTAGTCACATGGTCTATAACCTGAGTGAACATGTGTCTAGGGGTCCTAGTTACATGGTCTATAACCTGAGTGAACATGTGTCTAGGGGCCCTAGTCCTAGTTACATGGTCTATAACCTGAGTGAACATGTGTCTCGGGGTCCTAGTTACATGGTCTATAACCTGAGTGAACATGTGTCTAGGGGTCCTAGTTACATGGTCTATAACCTGAGTGAACATGTGTCGGGGGTCCTAGTCCCAGTTACATGGTCTATAACCTGAGTGAACATGTGTCTAGGGGCCCTAGTCCTTGTTACATGGTCTATAACCTGATGGAACATGTGTCTAGGGGTCCTAGTTACATGGTCTATAACCTGAGTGAACATGTGTCTAGGGGTCCTAGTCACATGGTCTATAACCTGAGTGAACATGTGTCGAGGGGTCCTAGTCCCAGTTACATGGTCTATAACCTGAGTGAACATGTGTCTAGGGGCCCTAGTCCTTGTTACATGGTCTATAACCTGAGTGAACGTGTCTAGGGGTCCTAGTTACATGGTCTATAACCTGAGTGAACATGTTCTAGGGGTCCTAGTTACATGGTCTATAACCTGAGTGAACATGTGTCTAGGGGTCCTAGTCCAAGTTACATGGTCTATAACCTGAGTGAACATGTGTCTAGGGGTCCTAGTCCCAGTTACATGTTCTATAACCTGAGTGAACATGTGTCTTGGGGTCCTAGTTACATGGTCTATAACCTGAGTGAACTTGTGTCTAGGGGTCCGAGTTACATGGTCTATAACCTGAGTGAACATGTGTCTAGGGGTCCTAGTTACATGGTCTATAACCTGAGTGAACATGTGTCTAGGGGTCCTAGTTACATGGTCTATAACCTGAGTGAACATGTGTCTAGGGGCCCTAGTCCTAGTCACATGGTCTATAACCTGAGTGAACATGTCTCTAGGGGTCCTAGTTACATGGTCTATAACCTGAGTGAACATGATTCTAGGGGCCCTAGTCCTAGTCACATGGTCTATAACCTGAGTGAACATGTGTCTAGGGGTCCTAGTTGCATGGTCTATAACCTGAGTGAACTTGTGTCTAGGGGTCCTAGTTACATGGTCTATAACCTGAGTGAACATGTGTCTTGGGGTCCTAGTTGCATGGTCTATAACCTGAGTGAACATGTGTCTAGGGGTCCTAGTTACATGGTCTATAACCTGAGTGAACATGTGTCTAGGGGCCCTAGTCCTAGTTACATGGTCTATAACCTGAGTGAACATGTGTCTAGGGGTCCTAGTTACATGGTCTATAACCTGAGTGAACATGTGTCTAGGGGCCTAGTCCTAGTTACATGGTCTATAACCTGAGTGAACATGTGTCTAGGGGTCCTAGTTGCATGGTCTATAACCTGAGTGAACTTGTGTCTAGGGGTCCTAGTTACATGGTCTATAACCTGAGTGAACATGTGTCTAGGGGTCCTAGTTGCATGGTCTATAACCTGAGTGAACATGTGTCTAGGGGTCCTAGTTACATGGTCTATAACCTGAGTGAACATGTGTCTAGGGCCCTAGTCCTAGTTACATGGTCTATAACCTGAGTGAACATGTGTCTAGGGGTCCTAGTTACATGGTCTATAACCTGAGTGAACATGTGTCTAGGGGCCCTAGTCCTAGTTACATGGTCTATAACCTGAGTGAACATGTGTCTAGGGGTCCTAGTTACATGGTCTATAACCTGAGTGAACATGTGTCTAGGGGCCCTAGTCCTAGTTACATGGTCTATAACCTGAGTGAACATGTGTCTAGGGGTCCTAGTTACATGGTCTATAACCTGAGTGAACATGTGTCTAGGGGCCCTAGGCCTAATTACATGGTCTATAACCTGAGTGAACATGTGTCTAGGGGTCCTAGTTACATGGTCTATAACCTGAGTGAACATGTGTCTAGGGGCCCTAGTCCTAGTTACATGGTCTATAACCTGAGTGAACATGTGTCTAGGGGTCCTAGTTACATGGTCTATAACCTGAGTGAACATGTGTCTAGGGGTCCTAGTTACATGGTCTATAACCTGAGTGAACATGTGTCTAGGGGTCCTAGTCCTAGTTACATGTTCTATAACCTGAGTGAACATGTGTCTAGGGGTCCTAGTTACATGGTCTATAACCTGAGTGAACATGTGTCTAGGGGTCCTAGTCCCAGTTACATGTTCTATAACCTGAGTGAACATGTGTCTCGGGGTCCTAGTTACATGGTCTATAACCTGAGTGAACATGTGTCTAGGGGTCCTAGTTACATGGTCTATAACCTGAGTGAACATGTGTCGAGGGGTCCTAGTCCCAGTTACATGGTCTATAACCTGAGTGAACATGTGTCTAGGGGCCCTAGTCCTTGTTACATGGTCTATAACCTGATTGAACATGTGTCTAGGGGTCCTAGTTACATGGTCTATAACCTGAGTGAACATGTGTCTAGGGGTCCTAGTTACATGGTCTATAACCTGAGTGAACATGTGTCTAGGGGTCCTAGTCCCAGTTACATGGTCTATAACCTGAGTGAACATGTGTCTAGGGGCCCTAGTCCTAGTTACATGGTCTATAACCTGAGTGAACAGTGTCTAGGGGTCCTAGTTACATGGTCTATAACCTGAGTGAACATGTGTCTAGGGGTCCTAGTTACATGGTCTATAACCTGAGTGAACATGTGTCTAGGGGTCCTAGTTACATGGTCTATAACCTGAGTGAACATGTGTCTAGGGGCCTAGTCCTAGTTACATGGTCTATAACCTGAGTGAACATGTGTCTAGGGGTCCTAGTTACATGGTCTATAACCTGAGTGAACGTGTCTAGGGGTCCTAGTTACATGGTCTATAACCTGAGTGAACATGTGTCTAGGGGTCCTAGTCCTAGTTACATGGTCTATAACCTGAGTGAACATGTGTCTAGGGGTCCTAGTTACATGGTCTATAACCTGAGTGAACATGTGTCTAGGGGTCCTAGTCCTAGTTACATGTTCTATAACCTGAGTGAACATGTGTCTCGGGGTCCTAGTTACATGGTCTATAACCTGAGTGAACATGTGTCTAGGGGTCCTAGTTACATGGTCTATAACCTGAGTGAACATGTGTCGAGGGGTCCTAGTCCCAGTTACATGGTCTATAACCTGAGTGAACATGTGTCTAGGGGCCCTAGTCCTTGTTACATGGTCTATAACCTGAGTGAACATGTGTCTAGGGGTCCTAGTTACATGGTCTATAACCTGAGTGAACATGTGTCTAGGGGTCCTAGTTACATGGTCTATAACCTGAGTGAACATGTGTCGAGGGGTCCTAGTCCCAGTTACATGGTCTATAACCTGAGTGAACATGTGTCTAGGGGCCCTAGTCCTTGTTACATGGTCTATAACCTGAGTGAACGTGTCTATGGGTCCTAGTTACATGGTCTATAACCTGAGTGAACATGTCTAGGGGTCCTAGTTACATGGTCTATAATCTGAGTGAACATGTCTAGGGGACCTAGTCCAAGTTACATGGTCTATAACCTGAGTGAACATGTGTCTAGGGGTCCTAGTCCCAGTTACATGTTCTATAACCTGAGTGAACATGTGTCTTGCGGTCCTAGTTACATGGTCAATAACCTGAGTGAACTTGTGTCTAGGGGTTCGAGTTACATGGTCTATAACCTGAGTGAACATGTGTCTAGGGGTCCTAGTTACATGGTCTATAACCTGAGTGAACATGTGTCTAGGGGTCCTAGTTATATGGTCTATAACCTGAGTGAACATGTGTCTAGGGGCCCTAGTCCTAGTCACATGGTCTATAACCTGAGTGAACATGTGTCTAGGGGTCCTAGTTACATGGTCTATAACCTGAGTGAACATGATTCTAGGGGCCCTAGTCTTAGTCACATGGTCTATAACCTGAGTGAACATGTGTCTAGGGGTCCTATTTTCATGGTCTATAACCTGAGTGAACTTGTGTCTAGGGGTCCTAGTTACATGGTCTATAACCTGAGTGAACATGTGTCTTGGGGTCCTAATTGCATGGTCTATAACCTGAGTGAACATGTGTCTAGGGGTCCTAGTTACATGGTCTATAACCTGAGTGAACATGTGTCTAGGGGCCCTAGTCCTAGTCACATGGTCTATAACCTGAGTGAACATGTCTCTAGGGGTCCTAGTTACATGGTCTATAACCTGAGTGAACATGTTTCTAGGGGCCCTAGTCCTAGTCACATGGTCTATAACCTGAGTGAACATGTGTCTAGGGGTCCTAGTTGCATGGTCTATAACCTGAGTGAACTTGTGTCTAGGGGTCCTAGTTACATGGTCTATAACCTGAGTGAACATGTGTCTAGGGGTCCTAATTGCATGGTCTATAACCTGAGTGAACATGTGTCTAGGGGTCCTAGTTACATGGTCTATATCCTGAGTGAACATGTGTCTAGGGACCCTATGCCTAGTTACATGGTCTATAACTTGAGTGAACATGTGTCTAGGGGTCCTAGTTACATGGTCTATAACCTGAGTGAACATGTGTCTAGGGACCCTAGGCCTAGTTACATGTTCTATAACCTGAGTGAACATGTGTCTAGTTGTCCTAGTTACAT
The DNA here is from genome assembly GCF_905237065.1 of Salmo salar. Classification (NCBI taxonomy): domain Eukaryota; kingdom Metazoa; phylum Chordata; class Actinopteri; order Salmoniformes; family Salmonidae; genus Salmo; species Salmo salar. Next base: position 66,802 of record NW_025549599.1, on the reverse strand, counting down.
GGTCTATATCCTGAGTGAACATGTGTCTAGGGACCCTAGGCCTAGTTACATGGTCTATAATCTGAGTGAACATGTGTCTAGGGGTCCTAGTTACATGGTCTATAACCTGAGTGAACATGTGTCTAGGGACCCTAGGCCTAATTACATGGTCTATAACCTGAGTGAACATGTGTCTAGGGGTCCTAGTTACATGGTCTATAACCTGAGTGAACATGTGTCTAGGGGCCTAGTCCTAGTTACATGGTCTATAACCTGAGTGAACATGTGTCTAGGGGTCCTAGTTACATGGTCTATAACCTGAGTGAACGTGTCTAGGGGTCCTAGTTACATGGTCTATAACCTGAGTGAACATGTGTCTAGGGGTCCTAGTCCTAGTTACATGTTCTATAACCTGAGTGAACATGTGTCTAGGGGTCCTAGTTACATGGTCTATAACCTGAGTGAACATGTGTCTAGGGGTCCTAGTCCTAGTTACATGGTCTATAACCTGAGTGAACATGTGTCTCGGGGTCCTAGTTACATGGTCTATAACCTGAGTGAACATGTGTCTAGGGGTCCTAGTTACATGGTCTATAACCTGAGTGAACATGTGTCTAGGGGTCCTAGTCCCAGTTACATGGTCTATAACCTGAGTGAACATGTGTCTAGGGGCCCTAGTCCTAGTTACATGGTCTATAACCTGATGGAACATGTTCTAGGGGTCCTAGTTACATGGTCTATAACCTGAGTGAACATGTGTCTAGGGGTCCTAGTTACATGGTCTATAACCTGAGTGAACATGTGTCTAGGGGTCCTAGTCCCAGTTACATGGTCTATAACCTGAGTGAACATGTGTCTAGGGGCCCTAGTCCTTGTTACATGGTCTATAACCTGAGTGAACGTGTCTATGGGTCCTAGTTACATGGTCTATAACCTGAGTGAACATGTCTAGGGGTCCTAGTTACATGGTCTATAATCTGAGTGAACATGTCTAGGGGACCTAGTCCAAGTTACATGGTCTATAACCTGAGTGAACATGTGTCTAGGGGTCCTAGTCCCAGTTACATGTTCTATAACCTGAGTGAACATGTGTCTTGCGGTCCTAGTTACATGGTCAATAACCTGAGTGAACTTGTGTCTAGGGGTTCGAGTTACATGGTCTATAACCTGAGTGAACATGTGTCTAGGGGTCCTAGTTACATGGTCTATAACCTGAGTGAACATGTGTCTAGGGGTCCTAGTTATATGGTCTATAACCTGAGTGAACATGTGTCTAGGGGCCCTAGTCCTAGTCACATGGTCTATAACCTGAGTGAACATGTCTCTAGGGGTCCTAGTTACATGGTCTATAACCTGAGTGAACATGATTCTAGGGGCCCTAGTCTTAGTCACATGGTCTATAACCTGAGTGAACATGTGTCTAGGGGTCCTAGTTACATGGTCTATAACCTGAGTGAACTTGTGTCTAGGGGTCCTAGTTACATGGTCTTTAACCTGAGTGAACATGTGTCTTGGGGTCCTAATTGCATGGTCTATAACCTGAGTGAACATGTGTCTAGGGGTCCTAGTTACATGGTCTATAACCTGAGTGAACATGTGTCTAGGGGCCCTAGTCCTAGTCACATGGTCTATAACCTGAGTGAACATGTCTCTAGGGGTCCTAGTTACATGGTCTATAACCTGAGTGAACATGTTTCTAGGGGCCCTAGTCTTAGTCACATGGTCTATAACCTGAGTGAAAATGTGTCTAGGGGTCCTAGTTGCATGGTCTATAACCTGAGTGAACTTGTGTCTAGGGGTCCTAGTTACATGGTCTATAACCTGAGTGAACATGTGTCTTGGGGTCCTAGTTACATGGTCTATAACCTGAGTGAACATGTGTCTAGGGGTCCTAGTTACATGGTCTATATCCTGAGTGAACATGTGTCTAGGGGCCCTATGCCTAGTTACATGGTCTATAACCTGAGTGAACATGTGTCTAAGGGTCCTAGTTACATGGTCTATAACCTGAGTGAACATGTGTCTAGGGGTCCTAGTCCTAGTTACATGTTCTTTAACCTGAGTGAACATGTGTCTAGGTGTCCTAGTTACATGGTCTATATCCTGAGTGAACATGTGTCTAGGGACCCTAGGCCTAGTTACATGGTCTATAACCTGAGTGAACATGTGTCTAGGGGTCCTAGTTACATGGTCTATAACCTGAGTGAACATGTGTCTAGGGACCCTAGGCCTAATTACATGGTCTATAACCTGAGTGAACATGTGTCTAGGGGTCCTAGTTACATGGTCTATAACCTGAGTGAACATGTGTCTAGGGGCCCTAGTCCTAGTTACATGGTCTATAACCTGAGGGAACATGTCTAGGGGTCCTAGTTACATGGTCTATAACCTGAGTGAACGTGTCTAGGGGTCCTAGTTATATGGTCTATAACCTGAGTGAACATGTGTCTAGGGGTCCTAGTCCTAGTTACATGTTCTATAACCTGAGTGAACATGTGTCTAGGGGTCCTAGTTACATGGTCTATAACCTGAGGGAACATGTGTCTAGGGGTCCTAGTCCTAGTTACATGTTCTATAACCTGAGTGAACATGTGTCTCGGGGTCCTAGTTACATGGTCTATAACCTGAGTGAACATGTCTAGGGGTCCTAGTTACATGGTCTATAACCTGAGTGAACATGTGTCGAGGGGTCCTAGTCCCAGTTACATGGTCTATAACCTGATGGAACATGTCTAGGGGTCCTAGTTACATGGTCTATAACCTGAGTGAACATGTGTCTAGGGGTCCTAGTTATATGGTCTATAACCTGAGTGAACATGTGTCGAGGGGTCCTAGTCCCAGTTACATGGTCTATAACCTGAGTGAACATGTGTCTAGGGGCCCTAGTCCTAGTTACATGGTCTATAACCTGAGTGAACGTGTCTATGGGTCCTAGTTACATGGTCTATAACCTGAGTGAACATGTGTCTAGGGGTCCTAGTTACATGGTCTATAACCTGAGTGAACATGTCTAGGGGACCTAGTCCAAGTTACATGGTCTATAACCTGAGTGAACATGTGTCTAGGGGTCCTAGTCCCAGTTACATGTTCTATAACCTGAGTGAACATGTGTCTTGCGGTCCTAGTTACATGGTCAATAACCTGAGTGAACTTGTGTCTAGGGGTTCGAGTTACATGGTCTATAACCTGAGTGAACATGTGTCTAGGGGTCCTAGTTACATGGTCTATAACCTGAGTGAACATGTGTCTAGGGGTCCTAGTTATATGGTCTATAACCTGAGTGAACATGTGTCTAGGGGCCCTAGTCCTAGTCACATGGTCTATAACCTGAGTGAACATGTCTCTAGGGGTCCTAGTTACATGGTCTATAACCTGAGTGAACATGATTCTAGGGGCCCTAGTCTTAGTCACATGGTCTATAACCTGAGTGAAAATGTGTCTAGGGGTCCTAATTGCATGGTCTATAACCTGAGTGAACTTGTGTCTAGGGGTCCTAGTTACATGGTCTTTAACCTGAGTGAACATGTGTCTTGGGGTCCTAATTGCATGGTCTATAACCTGAGTGAACATGTGTCTAGGGGTCCTAGTTACATGGTCTATAACCTGAGTGAACATGTGTCTAGGGGCCCTAGTCCTAGTTACATGGTCTATAACCTGAGTGAACATGTGTCTAGGGGTCCTAGTTACATGGTCTATAACCTGAGTGAACATGTGTCTAGGGGCCCTAGTCCTAGTTACATGGTCTATAACCTGAGTGAACATGTGTCTAGGGGTCCTAGTTACATGGTCTATAACCTGAGTGAACATGTGTCTAGGGGTCCTAGGCCTAATTACATGGTCTATAACCTGAGTGAACATGTGTCTAGGGGTCCTAGTTACATGGTCTATAACCTGAGTGAACATGTGTCTAGGGGCCTAGTCCTAGTTACATGGTCTATAACCTGAGTGAACATGTGTCTAGGGGTCCTAGTTACATGGTCTATAACCTGAGTGAACATGTGTCTAGGGGTCCTAGTTATATGGTCTATAACCTGAGTGAACATGTGTCTAGGGGCCCTAGTCCTAGTTACATGGTCTATAACCTGAGTGAACATGTGTCTAGGGGTCCTAGTTACATGGTCTATAACCTGAGTGAACATGTGTCTAGGGGTCCTAGTCCTAGTTACATGTTCTATAACCTGAGTGAACATGTGTCTCGGGGTCCTAGTTACATGGTCTATAACCTGAGTGAACATGTGTCTAGGGGTCCTAGTTACATGGTCTATAACCTGAGTGAACATGTGTCTAGGGGTCCTAGTCCCAGTTACATGGTCTATAACCTGAGTGAACATGTGTCTAGGGCCTAGTCCTTGTTACATGGTCTATAACCTGAGTGGAACATGTCTAGGGGTCCTAGTTACATGGTCTATAACCTGAGTGAACATGTGTCTAGGGGTCCTAGTTACATGGTCTATAACCTGAGTGAACATGTGTCTAGGGGCCCTAGTCCTAGTTACATGGTCTATAACCTGAGTGAACATGTGTCTAGGGGTCCTAGTTACATGGTCTATAACCTGAGTGAACATGTGTCTAGGGGCCCTAGTCCTAGTTACATGGTCTATAACCTGAGTGAACATGTGTCTAGGGGTCCTAGTTACATGGTCTATAACCTGAGTGAACATGTGTCTAGGGGCCTAGTCCTAGTTACATGGTCTATAACCTGAGTGAACATGTGTCTAGGGGCCCTAGTCCTAGTTACATGGTCTATAACCTGAGTGAACATGTGTCTAGGGGTCCTAGTTACATGGTCTATAACCTGAGTGAACATGTGTCTAGGGGCCCTCCTAGTTACATGGTCTATAACCTGAGTGAACATGTGTCTAGGGGTCCTAGTTACATGGTCTATAACCTGAGTGAACATGTGTCTAGGGGCCTAGTCCTAGTTACATGGTCTATAACCTGAGTGAACATGTGTCTAGGGGTCCTAGTTACATGGTCTATAACCTGAGTGAACGTGTCTAGGGGTCCTAGTTACATGGTCTATAACCTGAGTGAACATGTGTCTAGGGGTCCTAGTTACATGGTCTATAACCTGAGTGAACATGTGTCTAGGGGTCCTAGTTACATGGTCTATAACCTGAGTGAACATGTGTCTAGGGGTCCTAGTTACATGGTCTATAACCTGAGTGAACATGTGTCTAGGGGCCTAGTCCTAGTCACATGGTCTATAACCTGAGTGAACATGTCTCTAGGGGTCCTAGTTACATGGTCTATAACCTGAGTGAACATGATTCTAGGGGCCCTAGTCTTAGTCACATGGTCTATAACCTGAGTGAACATGTGTCTAGGGGTCCTAGTTGCATGGTCTATAACCTGAGTGAACTTGTGTCTAGGGGTCCTAGTTACATGGTCTATAACCTGAGTGAACATGTGTCTTGGGGTCCTAGTTGCATGGTCTATAACCTGAGTGAACATGTGTCTAGGGGTCCTAGTTACATGGTCTATATCCTGAGTGAACATGTGTCTAGGGACCCTATTCCTAGTTACATGGTCTATAACCTGAGTGAACATGTGTCTAGGGGTCCTAGTTACATGGTCTATAACCTGAGTGAACATGTGTCTAGGGCCCTAGTCCTAGTTACATGTTCTATAACCTGAGTGAACATGTGTCTAGGTGTCCTAGTTACATGGTCTATATCCTGAGTGAACATGTGTCTAGGGACCCTAGTCCTAGTTACATGGTCTATAACCTGAGTGAACATGTGTCTAGGGGTCCTAGTTACATGGTCTATAACCTGAGTGAACATGTGTCTAGGGGCCCTAGGCCTAATTACATGGTCTATAACCTGAGTGAACATGTGTCTAGGGGTCCTAGTTACATGGTCTATAACCTGAGTGAACATGTGTCTAGGGGCCCTAGTCCTAGTTACATGGTCTATAACCTGAGGGAACATGTCTAGGGGTCCTAGTTACATGGTCTATAACCTGAGTGAACGTGTCTAGGGGTCCTAGTTATATGGTCTATAACCTGAGTGAACATGTGTCTAGGGGTCCTAGTCCTAGTTACATGTTCTATAACCTGAGTGAACATGTGTCTAGGGGTCCTAGTTACATGGTCTATAACCTGAGTGAACATGTGTCTAGGGGTCCTAGTCCTAGTTACATGTTCTATAACCTGAGTGAACATGTGTCTCGGGGTCCTAGTTACATGGTCTATAACCTGAGTGAACATGTGTCTAGGGGTCCTAGTTACATGGTCTATAACCTGAGTGAACATGTGTCGAGGGGTCCTAGTCCCAGTTACATGGTCTATAACCTGATGGAACATGTCTAGGGGTCCTAGTTACATGGTCTATAACCTGAGTGAACATGTGTCTAGGGGTCCTAGTTACATGGTCTATAACCTGAGTGAACATGTGTCGAGGGGTCCTAGTCCCAGTTACATGGTCTATAACCTGAGTGAACATGTGTCTAGGGGCCCTAGTCCTTGTTACATGGTCTATAACCTGAGTGAACGTGTCTATGGGTCCTAGTTACATGGTCTATAACCTGAGTGAACATGTGTCTAGGGGTCCTAGTTACATGGTCTATAACCTGAGTGAACATGTGCTAGGGGACCTAGTCCAAGTTACATGGTCTATAACCTGAGTGAACATGTGTCTAGGGGTCCTAGTCCCAGTTACATGTTCTATAACCTGAGTGAACATGTGTCTTGCGGTCCTAGTTACATGGTCTATAACCTGAGTGAACTTGTGTCTAGGGGTCCGAGTTACATGGTCTATAACCTGAGTGAACATGTGTCTAGGGGTCCTAATTACATGGTCTATAACCTGAGTGAACATGTGTCTAGGGGTCCTAGTTATATGGTCTATAACCTGAGTGAACATGTGTCTAGGGGCCCTAGTCCTAGTCACATGGTCTATAACCTGAGTGAACATGTCTCTAGGGGTCCTAGTTACATGGTCTATAACCTGAGTGAACATGATTCTAGGGGCCCTAGTCTTAGTCACATGGTCTATAACCTGATTGAAAATGTGTCTAGGGGTCCTAGTTACATGGTCTATAACCTGAGTGAACTTGTGTCTAGGGGTCCTAGTTACATGGTCTTTAACCTGAGTGAACATGTGTCTTGGGGTCCTAATTGCATGGTCTATAACCTGAGTGAACATGTGTCTAGGGGCCCTAGTCCTTGTTACATGGTCTATAACCTGAGTGAACGTGTCTATGGGTCCTAGTTACATGGTCTATAACCTGAGTGAACATGTGTCTAGGGGTCCTAGTTACATGGTCTATAACCTGAGTGAACATGTGTCTAGGGCCTAGTCCTAGTTACATGGTCTATAACCTGAGTGAACATGTGTCTAGGGGTCCTAGTCCCAGTTACATGGTCTATAACCTGAGTGAACATGTGTCTTGGGGTCCTAGTTACATGGTCTATAACCTGAGTGAACTTGTGTCTAGGGGTCCTAGTTACATGGTCTATAACCTGAGTGAACATGTGTCTAGGGGTCCTAGTTACATGGTCTATAACCTGAGTGAACATGTGTCTAGGGGTCCTAGTTACATGGTCTATAACCTGAGTGAACATGTGTCTAGGGGCCCTAGTCCTAGTTACATGGTCTATAACCTGAGTGAACATGTGTCTAGGGGTCCTAGTTACATGGTCTATAACCTGAGTGAACATGATTCTAGGGGCCCTAGTCCTAGTCACATGGTCTATAACCTGAGTGAACATGTGTCTAGGGGTCCTAGTTGCATGGTCTATAACCTGAGTGAACTTGTGTCTAGGGGTCCTAGTTACATGGTCTATAACCTGAGTGAACATGTGTCTAGGGGTCCTAGTTGCATGGTCTATAACCTGAGTGAACATGTGTCTAGGGGTCCTAGTTATATGGTCTATAACCTGAGTGAACATGTGTCTAGGGGTCCTAGTTACATGGTCTATAACCTGAGTGAACATGTGTCTAGGGCCCTAGTCCTAGTTACATGGTCTATAACCTGAGTGAACATGTGTCTAGGGGTCCTAGTTACATGGTCTATAACCTGAGTGAACATGTGTCTAGGGACCCTAGGCCTAGTTACATGGTCTATAACCTGAGTGAACATGTGTCTAGGGGTCCTAGTTACATGGTCTATAACCTGAGTGAACATGTGTCTAGGGGCCCTAGTCCTAGTTACATGGTCTATAACCTGAGTGAACATGTGTCTAGGGGTCCTAGTTACATGGTCTATAACCTGAGTGAACGTGTCTAGGGGTCCTAGTTATATGGTCTATAACCTGAGTGAACATGTGTCTAGGGGTCCTAGTCCCAGTTACATGTTCTATAACCTGAGTGAACATGTGTCTAGGGGTCCTAGTTACATGGTCTATAACCTGAGTGAACATGTGTCTAGGGGTCCTAGTCCTAGTTACATGTTCTATAACCTGAGTGAACATGTGTCTAGGGGTCCTAGTTACATGGTCTATAACCTGAGTGAACATGTCTAGGGGTCCTAGTTACATGGTCTATAACCTGAGTGAACATGTGTCGAGGGGTCCTAGTCCCAGTTACATGGTCTATAACCTGAGTGAACATGTGTCTAGGGGCCCTAGTCCTTGTTACATGGTCTATAACCTGAGGGAACATGTCTAGGGGTCCTAGTTACATGGTCTATAACCTGAGTGAACATGTGTCTAGGGGTCCTAGTTACATGGTCTATAACCTGAGTGAACATGTGTCGAGGGGTCCTAGTCCCAGTTACATGGTCTATAACCTGAGTGAACATGTGTCTAGGGGCCCTAGTCCTTGTTACATGGTCTATAACCTGAGTGAACGTGTCTATGGGTCCTAGTTACATGGTCTATAACCTGAGTGAACTTGTGTCTAGGGGTCCTAGTTACATGGTCTATAACCTGAGTGAACATGTGTCTAGGGGTCCTAGTTGCATGGTCTATAACCTGAGTGAACATGTGTCTAGGGGTCCTAGTTACATGGTCTATATCCTGAGTGAACATGTGTCTAGGGACCCTATGCCTAGTTACATGGTCTATAACTTGAGTGAACATGTGTCTAGGGGTCCTAGTTACATGGTCTATAACCTGAGTGAACATGTGTCTAGGGGCCCTAGGCCTAGTTACATGGTCTATAACCTGAGTGAACATGTGTCTAGGGGTCCTAGTTACATGGTCTATAACCTGAGTGAACATGTGTCTAGGGACCCTAGTCCTAGTTACATGGTCTATATCCTGAGTGAACATGTGTCTAGGGACCCGTCCTAGTTACATGGTCTATAACCTGAGTGAACATGTGTCTAGGGGTCCTAGTTACATGGTCTATAACCTGAGTGAACATGTGTCTAGGGACCCTAGGCCTAATTACATGGTCTATAACCTGAGTGAACATGTGTCTAGGGGTCCTAGTTACATGGTCTATAACCTGAGTGAACATGTGTCTAGGGGCCCTAGTCCTAGTTACATGGTCTATAACCTGAGGGAACATGTCTAGGGGTCCTAGTTACATGGTCTATAACCTGAGTGAACGTGTCTAGGGGTCCTAGTTATATGGTCTATAACCTGAGTGAACATGTGTCTAGGGGTCCTAGTTACATGGTCTTTAACCTGAGTGAACATGTGTCTTGGGGTCCTAATTGCATGGTCTATAACCTGAGTGAACATGTGTCTAGGGGTCCTAGTTACATGGTCTATATCCTGAGTGAACATGTGTCTAGGGGCCCTAGTCCTAGTCACATGGTCTATAACCTGAGTGAACATGTCTCTAGGGGTCCTAGTTACATGGTCTATAACCTGAGTGAACATGATTCTAGGGGCCCTAGTCTTAGTCACATGGTCTATAACCTGAGTGAAAATGTGTCTAGGGGTCCTAATTGCATGGTCTATAACCTGAGTGAACTTGTGTCTAGGGGTCCTAGTTACATGGTCTATAACCTGAGTGAACATGTGTCTTGGGGTCCTAATTGCATGGTCTATAACCTGAGTGAACATGTGTCTAGGGGTCCTAGTTACATGGTCTATATCCTGAGTGAACATGTGTCTAGGGACCCTATGCCTAGTTACATGGTCTATAACTTGAGTGAACATGTGTCTAGGGGTCCTAGTTACATGGTCTATAACCTGAGTGAACATGTGTCTAGGGACCCTAGGCCTAGTTACATGTTCTATAACCTGAGTGAACATGTGTCTAGTTGTCCTAGTTACATGGTCTATATCCTGAGTGAACATGTGTCTAGGGACCCTAGGCCTAGTTACATGGTCTATAATCTGAGTGAACATGTGTCTAGGGGTCCTAGTTACATGGTCTATAACCTGAGTGAACATGTGTCTAGGGACCCTAGGCCTAATTACATGGTCTATAACCTGAGTGAACATGTGTCTAGGGGTCCTAGTTACATGGTCTATAACCTGAGTGAACATGTGTCTAGGGGCCCTAGTCCTAGTTACATGGTCTATAACCTGAGGGAACATGTCTAGGGGTCCTAGTTACATGGTCTATAACCTGAGTGAACGTGTCTAGGGGTCCTAGTTATATGGTCTATAACCTGAGTGAACATGTGTCTAGGGGTCCTAGTCCTAGTTACATGTTCTATAACCTGAGTGAACATGTGTCTAGGGGTCCTAGTTACATGGTCTATAACCTGAGTGAACATGTGTCTAGGGGTCCTAGTCCTAGTTACATGTTCTATAACCTGAGTGAACATGTGTCTCGGGGTCCTAGTTACATGGTCTATAACCTGAGTGAACATGTCTAGGGGTCCTAGTCTACATGGTCTATAACCTGAGTGAACATGTGTCGAGGGGTCCTAGTCCCAGTTACATGGTCTATAACCTGATGGAACATGTCTAGGGGTCCTAGTTACATGGTCTATAACCTGAGTGAACATGTGTCTAGGGGTCCTAGTTATATGGTCTATAACCTGAGTGAACATGTGTCGAGGGGTCCTAGTCCCAGTTACATGGTCTATAACCTGAGTGAACATGTGTCTAGGGGCCCTAGTCCTTGTTACATGGTCTATAACCTGAGGGAACGTGTCTAGGGGTCCTAGTTACATGGTCTATAACCTGAGTGAACATGTGTCTAGGGGTCCTAGTTACATGGTCTATAACCTGAGTGAACATGTGTCTAGGGGACCTAGTCAAAGTTACATGGTCTATAACCTGAGTGAACATGTGTCTAGGGGTCCTAGTCCCAGTTACATGTTCTATAACCTGAGTGAACATGTGTCTTGCGGTCCTAGTTACATGGTCAATAACCTGAGTGAACTTGTGTCTAGGGGTTCGAGTTACATGGTCTATAACCTGAGTGAACATGTGTCTAGGGGTCCTAGTTACATGGTCTATAACCTGAGTGAACATGTGTCTAGGGGTCCTAGTTATATGGTCTATAACCTGAGTGAACATGTGTCTAGGGGCCCTAGTCCTAGTCACATGGTCTATAACCTGAGTGAACATGTCTCTAGGGGTCCTAGTTACATGGTCTATAACCTGAGTGAACATGATTCTAGGGGCCCTAGTCTTAGTCACATGGTCTATAACCTGATTGAAAATGTGTCTAGGGGTCCTAATTGCATGGTCTATAACCTGAGTGAACTTGTGTCTAGGGGTCCTAGTTACATGGTCTATAACCTGAGTGAACATGTGTCTTGGGGTCCTAATTGCATGGTCTATAACCTGAGTGAACATGTGTCTAGGGGTCCTAGTTACATGGTCTATATCCTGAGTGAACATGTGTCTAGGGACCCTATGCCTAGTTACATGGTCTATAACTTGAGTGAACATGTGTCTAGGGGTCCTAGTTACATGGTCTATAACCTGAGTGAACATGTGTCTAGGGACCCTAGGCCTAGTTACATGGTCTATAACCTGAGTGAACATGTGTCTAGGGGTCCTAGTTACATGGTCTATATCCTGAGTGAACATGTGTCTAGGGACCCTAGGCCTAGTTACATGGTCCATAACCTGAGTGAACATGTGTCTAGGGGTCCTAGTTACATGGTCTATAACCTGAGTGAACATGTGTCTAGGGACCCTAGGCCTAATTACATGGTCTATAACCTGAGTGAACATGTGTCTAGGGGTCCTAGTTACATGGTCTATAACCTGAGTGAACATGTGTCTAGGGGCCCTAGTCCTAGTTACATGGTCTATAACCTGAGGGAACATGTCTAGGGGTCCTAGTTACATGGTCTATAACCTGAGTGAACGTGTCTAGGGGTCCTAGTTATATGGTCTATAACCTGAGTGAACATGTGTCTAGGGGTCCTAGTCCTAGTTACATGTTCTATAACCTGAGTGAACATGTGTCTAGGGGTCCTAGTTACATGGTCTATAACCTGAGGGAACATGTGTCTAGGGGTCCTACTCCTAGTTACATGTTCTATAACCTGAGTGAACATGTGTCTCGGGGTCCTAGTTACATGGTCTATAACCTGAGTGAACATGTTCTAGGGGTCCTAGTTACATGGTCTATAACCTGAGTGAACATGTGTCTAGGGGTCCTAGTCCCAGTTACATGGTCTATAACCTGAGTGAACATGTGTCTAGGGGCCCTAGTCCTTGTTACATGGTCTATAACCTGATGGAACATGTCTAGGGGTCCTAGTTACATGGTCTATAACCTGAGTGAACATGTGTCTAGGGGTCCTAGTTACATGGTCTATAACCTGAGTGAACATGTGTCGAGGGGTCCTAGTCCCAGTTACATGGTCTATAACCTGAGTGAACATGTGTCTAGGGGCCCTAGTCCTTGTTACATGGTCTATAACCTGAGTGAACGTGTCTATGGGTCCTAGTTACATGGTCTATAACCTGAGTGAACTTGTGTCTAGGGGTCCTAGTTACATGGTCTATAACCTGAGTGAACATGTGTCTTGGGGTCCTAATTGCATGGTCTATAACCTGAGTGAACATGTGTCTAGGGGTCCTAGTTACATGGTCTATATCCTGAGTGAACATGTGTCTAGGGACCCTATGCCTAGTTACATGGTCTATAACTTGAGTGAACATGTGTCTAGGGGTCCTAGTTACATGGTCTATAACCTGAGTGAACATGTGTCTAGGGACCCTAGGCCTAGTTACATGGTCTATAACCTGAGTGAACATGTGTCTAGGGGTCCTAGTTACATGGTCTATATCCTGAGTGAACATGTGTCTAGGGACCCTAGGCCTAGTTACATGGTCTATATCCTGAGTGAACATGTGTCTAGGGACCCTAGGCCTAGTTACATGGTCTATAACCTGAGTGAACATGTGTCTAGGGGTCCTAGTTACATGGTCTATAACCTGAGTGAACATGTGTCTAGGGGCCCTAGTCCTAATTACATGGTCTATAACCTGAGTGAACATGTGTCTAGGGGTCCTAGTTACATGGTCTATAACCTGAGTGAACATGTGTCTAGGGGCCCTAGTCCTAGTTACATGGTCTATAACCTGAGTGAACATGTGTCTAGGGGTCCTAGTTACATGGTCTATAACCTGAGTGAACGTGTCTAGGGGTCCTAGTTACATGGTCTATAACCTGAGTGAACATGTGTCTAGGGGTCCTAGTCCTAGTTACATGTTCTTTAACCTGAGTGAACATGTGTCTAGGGGTCCTAGTTACATGGTCTATAACCTGAGTGAACATGTGTCTAGGGGTCCTAGTTACATGGTCTATAACCTGAGTGAACATGTGTCTAGGGGTCCTAGTCCTAGTTACATGTTCTATAACCTGAGTGAACATGTGTCTAGGGTTCCTAGTTACATGGTCTATAACCTGAGTGAACATGTGTCTAGGGGTCCTAGTTACATGGTCTATAACCTGAGTGAACATGTGTCTAGGGGTCCTAGTTACATGGTCTATAACCTGAGTGAACGTGTCTAGGGGCCCTAGTTACATGGTCTATAACCTGAGTGAACATGTGTCTAGGGGTCCTAGTCCTAGTTACATGGTCTATAACCTGAGTGAACATGTGTCTAGGGGTCCTAGTTACATGGTCTATAACCTGAGTGAACATGTGTCTAGGGGTCCTAGTTACATGGTCTATAACCTGAGTGAACATGTGTCTAGGGGTCCTAGTTACATGGTCTATAACCTGAGTGAACATGTGTCTAGGGGTCCCAGTTACATGGTCTATAACCTGAGTGAGCATGTGTCTAGGGGGCCTAGTCCTAGTTACATGGTCTATAACCTGAGTGAACGTGTCTAGGGGTCCTAGTTACATGGTCTATAACCTGAGTGAACATGTGTCTAGGGGTCCTAGTTACATGGTCTATAACCTGAGTGAACATGTCTAGGGGACCTAGTCCAAGTTACATGGTCTATAACCTGAGTGAACATGTGTCTAGGGGTCCTAGTCCCAGTTACATGGTCTATAAGCTGAGTGAACATGTGTCTACGGGTCCTAGTTACATGGTCAATAACCTGAGTGAACTTGTGTCTAGGGGTCCGAGTTACATGGTCTATAACCTGAGTGAACATGTGTCTAGGGGTCCTAGTCCCAGTTACATGTTCTATAAGCTGAGTGAACATGTGTCTAGGGGTCCTAGTTACATGGTCTATAACCTGAGTGAACATGTGTCTAGGGACCCTAGGCCTAATTACATGGTCTATAACCTGAGTGAACATGTGTCTAGGGGTCCTAGTTACATGGTCTATAACCTGAGTGAACATGTGTCTAGGGGCCCTAGTCCTAGTTACATGGTCTATAACCTGAGTGAACATGTGTCTAGGGGTCCTAGTTACATGGTCTATAACCTGAGTGAACGTGTCTAGGGGTCCTAGTTACATGGTCTATAACCTGAGTGAACATGTGTCTAGGGGTCCTAGTCCTAGTTACATGGTCTATAACCTGAGTGAACATGTGTCTAAGGGTCCTAGTTACATGGTCTATAACCTGAGTGAACATGTGTCTAGGGGTCCTAGTTACATGGTCTATAACCTGAGTGAACATGTGTCTAGGGGTCCTAGTCCTAGTTACATGTTCTATAACCTGAGTGAACATGTGTCTAGGGTTCCTAGTTACATGGTCTATAACCTGAGTGAACATGTGTCTAGGGGTCCTAGTTACATGGTCTATAACCTGAGTGAACATGTGTCTAGGGGTCCTAGTTACATGGTCTATAACCTGAGTGAACGTGTCTAGGGGCCCTAGTTACATGGTCTATAACCTGAGTGAACATGTGTCTAGGGGTCCTAGTCCTAGTTACATGTTCTATAACCTGAGTGAACATGTGTCTAGGGGTCCTAGTTACATGGTCTATAACCTGAGTGAACATGTGTCTAGGGGTCATAGTTATATGGTCTATAACCTGAGTGAACATGTGTCTAGGGGTCCTAGTTACATGGTCTATAACCTGAGTGAACATGTGTCTAGCGGTCCCAGTTACATGGTCTATAACCTGAGTGAGCATGTGTCTAGGGGCCGTAGTCCTAGTTACATGGTCTATAACCTGAGTGAACGTGTCTAGGGGTCCTAGTTACATGGTCTATAACCTGAGTGAACATGTCTAGGGGTCCTAGTTACATGGTCTATAACCTGAGTGAACATGTCTAGGGGACCTAGTCCAAGTTACATGGTCTATAACCTGAGTGAACATGTGTCTAGGGGTCCTAGTCCCAGTTACATGTTCTATAACCTGAGTGAACATGTGTCTACGGGTCCTAGTTACATGGTCAATAACCTGAGTGAACTTGTGTCTAGGGGTCCGAGTTACATGGTCTATAACCTGAGTGAACATGTGTCTAGGGGTCCTAGTTACATGGTCTATAACCTGAGTGAACATGTGTCTAGGGGTCCTAGTTACATGGTCTATAACCTGAGTGAACATGTGTCTAGGGGTCCTAGTTACATGGTCTATAACCTGAGTGAACATGTGTCTAGGGGCCCTAGTCCTAGTCACATGGTCTATAACCTGAGTGAACATGTGTCTAGGGGTCCTAGTTACATGGTCTATAACCTGAGTGAACATGTGTCTAGGGGTCCTAGTTACATGGTCTATAACCTGAGTGAACATGTGTCTAGGGGTCCTAGTTACATGGTCTATAACCTGAGTGAACATGATTCTAGGGGCCCTAGTCCTAGTCACATGGTCTATAACCTGAGTGAAAATGTGTCTAGGGGTCCTAGTTACATGGTCTATAACCTGAGTGAACATGTGTCTAGGGGTCCTAGTTACATGGCCTATAACCTGAGTGAACATGTGTCTAGGGGCCCTAGTCCTAGTCACATGGTCTATAACCTGAGTGAAAATGTGTCTAGGGGTCCTAGTTACATGGTCTATAACCTGAGTGAACATGTGTCTAGGGGCCCTAGTCCTAGTTACATGGTCTATAACCTGAGTGAACATGTGTCTAGGGGTCCTAATTGCATGGTCTATAACCTGAGTGAACATGTGTCTAGGGGTCCTAGTTACATGGTCTATAACCTGAGTGAACATGTGTCTAGGGGTCCTAATTGCATGGTCTATAACCTGAGTGAACATGTGTCTAGGGGTCCTAGTTACATGGTCTATATCCTGAGTGAACATGTGTCTAGGGACCCTAGGCCTAGTTACATGGTCTATAACCTGAGTGAACATGTGTCTAGGGGTCCTAGTTACATGGTCTATAACCTGAGTGAACATGTGTCTAGGGACCCTAGGCCTAGTTACATGGTCTATAACCTGAGTGAACATGTGTCTAGGGGTCCTAGTTACATGGTCTATATCCTGAGTGAACATGTGTCTAGGGACCCTAGGCCTAGGTACATGGTCTATAACCTGAGTGAACATGTGTCTGGGGGTCCTAGTTACATGGTCTATAACCTGAGTGAACATGTGTCTAGGGACCCTAGGCCTAATTACATGGTCTATAACCTGAGTGAACATGTGTCTAGGGGTCCTAGTTACATGGTCTATAACCTGAGTGAACATGTGTCTAGGGACCCTAGGCCTAGTTACATGGTCTATAACCTGAGTGAACATGTGTCTAGGGGTCCTAGTCCTAGTTACATGGTCTATAACCTGAGTGAACATGTGTCTAGGGGTCCTAGTTACATAGTCTATAACCTGAGTGAACATGTGTCTAGGGGTCCTAGTCCTAGTTACATGGTCTATAACCTGAGTGAACGTGTCTAGGGGTCCTAGTTACATGGTCTATAACCTGAGGGAACATGTGTCTAGGGGTCCTAGTTAAATGGTCTATAACCTGAGTGAACATGTGTCTAGGGGTCCTAGTCCTAGTTACATGGTCTATAACCTGAGTGAAAATGTGTCTAGGGGT
The DNA here is from genome assembly GCF_905237065.1 of Salmo salar. NCBI lineage: Eukaryota > Metazoa > Chordata > Actinopteri > Salmoniformes > Salmonidae > Salmo > Salmo salar. The sequence goes on along the minus strand of NW_025549599.1, from coordinate 49,610 downwards.
CCTAGTTACATGGTCTATAACCTGAGTGAACATGTGTCTAGGGGCCCTAGTCCTAGTTACATGGTCTATAACATGAGTGAACATGTGTCTAGGGGTCCTAGTTACATGGTCTATAACCTGAGTGAACGTGTCAAGGGGTCCTAGTTACATGGTCTATAACCTGAGTGAACATGTGTCTAGGGGTCCTAGTTACATGGTCTATAACCTGAGTGAACATGTGTCTAGGGGTCCTAGTTACATGTTCTATAACCTGAGTGAACATGTGTCTAGGGGTCCTAGTTACATGGTCTATAACCTGAGGGAACATGTGTCTAGGGGTCCTAGTTACATGGTCTATAACCTGAGTGAACATGTGTCTAGGGGTCCTAGTTACATGGTCTATAACCTGAGTGAACATGTGTCTAGGGGTCCTAGTTACATGGTCTATAACCTGAGTGAACATGTGTCTAGGGGTCCTAGTTATATGGTCTATAACCTGAGTGAACATGTGTCTAGGGGTCCTAGTCCTAGTTACATGTTCTATAACCTGAGTGAACATGTCTAGGGTTCCTAGTTACATGGTCTATAACCTGAGTGAGCGTGTCTAGGGGTCCTAGTTACATGGTCTATAACCTGAGTGAACATGTGTCGAGGGGTCCTAGTTACATGGTCTATAACCTGAGTGAACGTGTCTAGGGGCCCTAGTTACATGGTCTATAACCTGAGGGAACATGTGTCTAGGGGTCCTAGTCCTAGTTACATGTTCTATAACCTGAGTGAACATGTGTCTAGGGGTCCTAGTTACATGGTCTATAACCTGAGTGAACATGTGTCGAGGGGTCCTAGTCCCAGTTACATGGTCTATAACCTGAGTGAACATGTGTCTAGGGGTCCTAGTTACATGGTCTATAACCTGAGTGAACATGTGTCTAGGGGTCCTAGTCCTAGTTACATGTTCTATAACCTGAGTGAACATGTGTCTAGGGGTCCTAGTTACATGGTCTATAACCTGAGTGAACATGTGTCTAGGGGTCCTAGTTACATGGTCTATAACCTGAGTGAACATGTGTCTAGGGGTCCTAGTTATATGGTCTATAACCTGAGTGAACATGTGTCTAGGGGTCCCAGTTACATGGTCTATAACCTGAGTGAGCATGTGTCTAGGGGCCGTAGTCCTAGTTACATGGTCTATAACCTGAGTGAACGTGTCTAGGGGTCCTAGTTACATGGTCTATAACCTGAGTGAACATGTCTAGGGGTCCTAGTTACATGGTCTATAATCTGAGTCAACATGTCTAGGGGACCTAGTCCAAGTTACATGGTCTATAACCTGAGTGAACATGTGTCTAGGGGTCCTAGTCCCAGTTACATGGTCTATAAGCTGAGTGAACATGTGTCTACGGGTCCTAGTTACATGGTCTATAACCTGAGTGAACATGTGTCTAGGGGTCCTAGTTACATGGTCTATAACCTGAGTGAACATGTGTCTAGGGACCCTAGGCCTAGTTACATGGTCTATAACCTGAGTGAACATGTGTCTAGGGGTCCTAGTTACATGGTCTATATCCTGAGTGAACATGTGTCTAGGGACCCTAGGCCTAGGTACATGGTCTATATCTGAGTGAACATGTGTCTGGGGGTCCTAGTTACATGGTCTATAACCTGAGTGAACATGTGTCTAGGGACCCTAAGCCTAATTACATGGTCTATAACCTGAGTGAACATGTGTCTAGGGGTCCTAGTTACATGGTCTATAACCTGAGTGAACATGTGTCTAGGGACCCTAGGCCTAGTTACATGGTCTATAACCTGAGTGAACATGTGTCTAGGGGTCCTAGTCCTAGTAACATGGTCTATAACCTGAGTGAACATGTGTCTAGGGGTCCTAGTTACATAGTCTATAACCTGAGTGAACATGTGTCTAGGGGTCCTAGTCCTAGTTACATGGTCTATAACCTGAGTGAACGTGTCTAGGGGTCCTAGTTACATGGTCTATAACCTGAGGGAACATGTGTCTAGGGGTCCTAGTTAAATGGTCTATAACCTGAGTGAACATGTGTCTAGGGGTCCTAGTCCTAGTTACATGGTCTATAACCTGAGTGAAAATGTGTCTAGGGGTCCTAGTTACATGGTCTATAACCTGAGTGAACATGTGTCTAGGGGCCCTAGTCCTAGTTACATGGTCTATAACCTGAGTGAACATGTGTCTAGGGGTCCTAGTTACATGGTCTATAACCTGAGTGAACGTGTCAAGGGGTCCTAGTTATATGGTCTATAACCTGAGTGAACATGTGTCTAGGGGTCCTAGTTACATGGTCTATAACCTGAGTGAACATGTGTCTAGGGGTCCTAGTTACATGTTCTATAACCTGAGTGAACATGTGTCTAGGGGTCCTAGTTATATGGTCTATAACCTGAGGGAACATGTCTAGGGGTCCTAGTTACATGGTCTATAACCTGAGTGAACATGTGTCTAGGGGTCCTAGTTACATGGTCTATAACCTGAGTGAACATGTGTCTAGGGGTCCTAGTTATATGGTCTATAACCTGAGTGAACATGTGTCTAGGGGTCCCAGTTACATGGTCTATAACCTGAGTGAGCATGTGTCTAGGGGCCCTAGTCCTAGTTACATGGTCTATAACCTGAGTGAACGTGTCTAGGGGTCCTAGTTACATGGTCTATAACCTGAGTGAACATGTCTAGGGGTCCTAGTTACATGGTCTATAATCTGAGTGAACATGTCTAGGGGACCTAGTCCAAGTTACATGGTCTATAACCTGAGTGAACATGTGTCTAGGGGTCCTAGTCCCAGTTACATGTTCTATAAGCTGAGTGAACATGTGTCTACGGGTCCTAGTTACATGGTCTATAACCTGAGTGAACATGTGTCTAGGGGTCCTAGTTACATGGTCTATAACCTGAGTGAACATGTGTCTAGGGACCCTAGGCCTAGTTACATGGTCTATAACCTGAGTGAACATGTGTCTAGGGGTCCTAGTTACATGGTCTATATCCTGAGTGAACATGTGTCTAGGGGTCCTAGTCCTAGTTACATGGTCTATAACCTGAGTGAACGTGTCTAGGGGTCCTAGTTACATGGTCTATAACCTGAGTGAACATGTGTCTAGGGGTCCTAGTTACATGGTCTATAACCTGAGTGAACATGTGTCTAGGGGTCCTAGTCCTAGTTACATGGTCTATAACCTGAGTGAACATGTGTCTAGGGGTCCTAGTTACATGGTCTATAACCTGAGTGAACATGTGTCTAGGGGCCCTAGTCCTAGTTACATGGTCTATAACCTGAGTGAACATGTGTCTAGGGGTCCTAGTTACATGGTCTATAACCTGAGTGAACGTGTCAAGGGGTCCTAGTTATATGGTCTATAACCTGAGTGAACATGTGTCTAGGGGTCCTAGTTACATGGTCTATAACCTGAGTGAACATGTGTCTAGGGGTCCTAGTTACATGGTCTATAACCTGAGTGAACATGTGTCTAGGGGTCCTAGTTATATGGTCTATAACCTGAGGGAACATGTCTAGGGGTCCTAGTTACATGGTCTATAACCTGAGTGAACATGTGTCTAGGGGTCCTAGTTACATGGTCTATAACCTGAGTGAACATGTGTCTAGGGGTCCTAGTTACATGGTCTATAACCTGAGTGAACATGTGTCTAGGGGTCCTAGTTATATGGTCTATAACCTGAGTGAACATGTGTCTAGGGGTCCTAGTCCTAGTTACATGTTCTATAACCTGAGTGAACATGTTCTAGGGTTCCTAGTTACATGGTCTATAACCTGAGTGAACGTGTCTAGGGGTCCTAGTTACATGGTCTATAACCTGAGTGAACATGTGTCGAGGGGTCCTAGTTACATGGTCTATAACCTGAGTGAACGTGTCTAGGGGCCCTAGTTACATGGTCTATAACCTGAGTGAACATGTGTCTAGGGGTCCTAGTCCTAGTTACATGTTCTATAACCTGAGTGAACATGTGTCTAGGGGTCCTAGTTACATGGTCTATAACCTGAGTGAACATGTGTCGAGGGGTCCTAGTCCCAGTTACATGGTCTATAACCTGAGTGAACATGTGTCTAGGGGTCCTAGTTACATGGTCTATAACCTGAGTGAACATGTGTCTAGGGGTCCTAGTCCTAGTTACATGTTCTATAACCTGAGTGAACATGTGTCTAGGGGTCCTAGTTACATGGTCTATAACCTGAGTGAACATGTCTAGGGGTCCTAGTTACATGGTGAATAACCTGAGTGAACATGTGTCGAGGGGTCCTAGTTATATGGTCTATAACCTGAGTGAACATGTGTCTAGGGGTCCCAGTTACATGGTCTATAACCTGAGTGAACATGTGTCTAGGGGCCCTAGTCCTAGTTACATGGTCTATAACCTGAGTGAACGTGTCTAGGGGTCCTAGTTACATGGTCTATAACCTGAGTGAACATGTCTAGGGGTCCTAGTTACATGGTCTATAATCTGAGTGAACATGTCTAGGGGACCTAGTCCAAGTTACATGGTCTATAACCTGAGTGAACATGTGTCTAGGGGTCCTAGTCCCAGTTACATGTTCTATAAGCTGAGTGAACATGTGTCTACGGGTCCTAGTTACATGGTCAATAACCTGAGTGAACTTGTGTCTAGGGGTCCGAGTTACATGGTCTATAACCTGAGTGAACATGTGTCTAGGGGTCCTAGTTACATGGTCTATAACCTGAGTGAACATGTGTCTAGGGGTCCTAGTTACATGGTCTATAACCTGAGTGAGCATGTGTCGAGGGGTCCTAGTTACATGGTCTATAACCTGAGTGAACATGTGTCTAGGGGCCCTAGTCCTAGTTACATGGTCTATAACCTGAGTGAACATGTGTCTAGGGGTCCTAGTTACGTGGTCTATAACCTGAGTGAACGTGTCAAGGGGTCCTAGTTATATGGTCTATAACCTGAGTGAACATGTGTCTAGGGGTCCTAGTTACATGGTCTATAACCTGAGTGAACATGTGTCTAGGGACCCTAGGCCTAGGTACATGGTCTATATCTGAGTGAACATGTGTCTGGGGGTCCTAGTTACATGGTCTATAACCTGAGTGAACATGTGTCTAGGGACCCTAAGCCTAATTACATGGTCTATAACCTGAGTGAACATGTGTCTAGGGGTCCTAGTTACATGGTCTATAACCTGAGTGAACATGTGTCTAGGGGTCCTAGTTATATGGTCTATAACCTGAGTGAACATGTGTCTAGGGGTCCCAGTTACATGGTCTATAACCTGAGTGAGCATGTGTCTAGGGGCCCTAGTCCTAGTTACATGGTCTATAACCTGAGTGAACGTGTCTAGGGGTCCTAGTTACATGGTCTATAACCTGAGTGAACATGTCTAGGGGTCCTAGTTACATGGTCTATAATCTGAGTCAACATGTCTAGGGGACCTAGTCCAAGTTACATGGTCTATAACCTGAGTGAACATGTGTCTAGGGGTCCTAGTCCCAGTTACATGTTCTATAAGCTGAGTGAACATGTGTCTACGGGTCCTAGTTACATGGTCTATAACTTGAGTGAACATGTGTCTAGGGGTCCTAGTTACATGGTCTATAACCTGAGTGAACATGTGTCTAGGGACCCTAGGCCTAGTTACATGGTCTATAACCTGAGTGAACATGTGTCTAGGGGTCCTAGTTACATGGTCTATATCCTGAGTGAACATGTGTCTAGGGACCCTAGGCCTAGGTACATGGTCTATATCTGAGTGAACATGTGTCTGGGGGTCCTAGTTACATGGTCTATAACCTGAGTGAACATGTGTCTAGGGACCCTAAGCCTAATTACATGGTCTATAACCTGAGTGAACATGTGTCTAGGGGTCCTAGTTACATGGTCTATAACCTGAGTGAACATGTGTCTAGGGACCCTAGGCCTAGTTACATGGTCTATAACCTGAGTGAACATGTGTCTAGGGGTCCTAGTCCTAGTAACATGGTCTATAACCTGAGTGAACATGTGTCTAGGGGTCCTAGTTACATAGTCTATAACCTGAGTGAACATGTGTCTAGGGGTCCTAGTCCTAGTTACATGGTCTATAACCTGAGTGAACGTGTCTAGGGGTCCTAGTTACATGGTCTACAACCTGAGGGAACATGTGTCTAGGGGTCCTAGTTAAATGGTCTATAACCTGAGTGAACATGTGTCTAGGGGTCCTAGTCCTAGTTACATGGTCTATAACCTGAGTGAACATGTGTCTAGGGGTCCTAGTTACATGGTCTATAACCTGAGTGAACATGTGTCTAGGGGCCCTAGTCCTAGTTACATGGTCTATAACCTGAGTGAACATGTGTCTAGGGGTCCTAGTTACATGGTCTATAACCTGAGTGAACGTGTCAAGGGGTCCTAGTTATAAGGTCTATAACCTGAGTGAACATGTGTCTAGGGGTCCTAGTTACATGGTCTATAACCTGAGTGAACATGTGTCTAGGGGTCCTAGTTACATGTTCTATAACCTGAGTGAACATGTGTCTAGGGGTCCTAGTTATATGGTCTATAACCTGAGGGAACATGTCTAGGGGTCCTAGTTACATGGTCTATAACCTGAGTGAACATGTGTCTAGGGGTCCTAGTTACATGGTCTATAACCTGAGTGAACATGTGTCTAGGGGTCCTAGTTACATGGTCTATAACCTGAGTGAACATGTGTCTAGGGGTCCTAGTTATATGGTCTATAACCTGAGTGAACATGTGTCTAGGGGTCCTAGTCCTAGTTACATGTTCTATAACCTGAGTGAACATGTCTAGGGTTCCTAGTTACATGGTCTATAACCTGAGTGAGCGTGTCTAGGGGTCCTAGTTACATGGTCTATAACCTGAGTGAACATGTGTCGAGGGGTCCTAGTTACATGGTCTATAACCTGAGTGAACGTGTCTAGGGGCCCTAGTTACATGGTCTATAACCTGAGGGAACATGTGTCTAGGGGTCCTAGTCCTAGTTACATGTTCTATAACCTGAGTGAACATGTGTCTAGGGGTCCTAGTTACATGGTCTATAACCTGAGTGAACATGTGTCGAGGGGTCCTAGTCCCAGTTACATGGTCTATAACCTGAGTGAACATGTGTCTAGGGGTCCTAGTTACATGGTCTATAACCTGAGTGAACATGTGTCTAGGGGTCCTAGTCCTAGTTACATGTTCTATAACCTGAGTGAACATGTGTCTAGGGGTCCTAGTTACATGGTCTATAACCTGAGTGAACATGTCTAGGGGTCCTAGTTACATGGTGAATAACCTGAGTGAACATGTGTCGAGGGGTCCTAGTTATATGGTCTATAACCTCAGTGAACATGTGTCTAGGGGTCCCAGTTACATGGTCTATAACCTGAGTGAACATGTGTCTAGGGGCCCTAGTCCTAGTTACATGGTCTATAACCTGAGTGAACGTGTCTAGGGGTCCTAGTTACATGGTCTATAACCTGAGTGAACATGTCTAGGGGTCCTAGTTACATGGTCTATAATCTGAGTGAACATGTCTAGGGGACCTAGTCCAAGTTACATGGTCTATAACCTGAGTGAACATGTGTCTAGGGGTCCTAGTCCCAGTTACATGTTCTATAACCTGAGTGAACATGTGTCTACGGGTCCTAGTTACATGGTCAATAACCTGAGTGAACTTGTGTCTAGGGGTCCGAGTTACATGGTCTATAACCTGAGTGAACATGTGTCTAGGGGTCCTAGTTACATGGTCTATAACCTGAGTGAACATGTGTCTAGGGGTCCTAGTTACATGGTCTATAACCTGAGTGAACATGTGTCTAGGGGTCCTAGTTACATGGTCTATATGTCTAGGGACCCTAGTCCTAGTTACATGGTCTATAACCTGAGTGAACATGTGTCTAGGGGTCCTAGTTACATGGTCTATAACCTGAGTGAACGTGTCAAGGGGTCCTAGTTATATGGTCTATAACCTGAGTGAACATGTGTCTAGGGGTCCTAGTTACATGGTCTATAACCTGAGTGAACATGTGTCTAGGGACCCTAGGCCTAGGTACATGGTCTATATCTGAGTGAACATGTGTCTGGGGGTCCTAGTTACATGGTCTATAACCTGAGTGAACATGTGTCTAGGGACCCTAAGCCTAGTTACATGGTCTATAACCTGAGTGAACATGTGTCTAGGGGTCCTAGTTACATGGTCTATAACCTGAGTGAACATGTGTCTAGGGACCCTAGGCCTAGTTACATGGTCTATAACCTGAGTGAACATGTGTCTAGGGGTCCTAGTCCTAGTAACATGGTCTATAACCTGAGTGAACATGTGTCTAGGGGTCCTAGTTACATAGTCTATAACCTGAGTGAACATGTGTCTAGGGGTCCTAGTCCTAGTTACATGGTCTATAACCTGAGTGAACGTGTCTAGGGGTCCTAGTTACATGGTCTATAACCTGAGGGAACATGTGTCTAGGGGTCCTAGTTAAATGGTCTATAACCTGAGTGAACATGTGTCTAGGGGTCCTAGTCCTAGTTACATGGTCTATAACCTGAGTGAAAATGTGTCTAGGGGTCCTAGTTACATGGTCTATAACCTGAGTGAACATGTGTCTAGGGGCCCTAGTCCTAGTTACATGGTCTATAACCTGAGTGAACATGTGTCTAGGGGTCCTAGTTACATGGTCTATAACCTGAGTGAACGTGTCAAGGGGTCCTAGTTATATGGTCTATAACCTGAGTGAACATGTGTCTAGGGGTCCTAGTTACATGGTCTATAACCTGAGTGAACATGTGTCTAGGGGTCCTAGTTACATGTTCTATAACCTGAGTGAACATGTGTCTAGGGGTCCTAGTTATATGGTCTATAACCTGAGGGAACATGTCTAGGGGTCCTAGTTACATGGTCTATAACCTGAGTGAACATGTGTCTAGGGGTCCTAGTTACATGGTCTATAACCTGAGTGAACATGTGTCTAGGGGTCCTAGTTACATGGTCTATAACCTGAGTGAACATGTGTCTAGGGGTCCTAGTTATATGGTCTATAACCTGAGTGAACATGTGTCTAGGGGTCCTAGTCCTAGTTACATGTTCTATAACCTGAGTGAACATGTCTAGGGTTCCTAGTTACATGGTCTATAACCTGAGTGAGCGTGTCTAGGGGTCCTAGTTACATGGTCTATAACCTGAGTGAACATGTGTCGAGGGGTCCTAGTTACATGGTCTATAACCTGAGTGAACGTGTCTAGGGGCCCTAGTTACATGGTCTATAACCTGAGTGAACATGTGTCTAGGGGTCCTAGTCCTAGTTACATGTTCTATAACCTGAGTGAACATGTGTCTAGGGGTCCTAGTTACATGGTCTATAACCTGAGTGAACATGTGTCGAGGGGTCCTAGTCCCAGTTACATGGTCTATAACCTGAGTGAACATGTGTCTAGGGGTCCTAGTTACATGGTCTATAACCTGAGTGAACATGTGTCTAGGGGTCCTAGTCCTAGTTACATGTTCTATAACCTGAGTGAACATGTGTCTAGGGGTCCTAGTTACATGGTCTATAACCTGAGTGAACATGTGTCTAGGGGTCCTAGTTATATGGTCTATAACCTGAGTGAACATGTGTCTAGGGGTCCTAGTTATATGGTCTATAACCTGAGTGAACATGTGTCTAGGGGTCCCAGTTACATGGTCTATAACCTGAGTGAGCATGTGTCTAGGGGCCCTAGTCCTAGTTACATGGTCTATAACCTGAGTGAACGTGTCTAGGGGTCCTAGTTACATGGTCTATAACCTGAGCTAACATGTCTAGGGGTCCTAGTTACATGGTCTATAATCTGAGTGAACATGTCTAGGGGACCTAGTCCAAGTTACATGGTCTATAACCTGAGTGAACATGTGTCTAGGGGTCCTAGTCCCAGTTACATGTTCTATAACCTGAGTGAACATGTGTCTACGGGTCCTAGTTACATGGTCAATAACCTGAGTGAACTTGTGTCTAGGGGTCCGAGTTACATGGTCTATAACCTGAGTGAACATGTGTCTAGGGGTCCTAGTTACATGGTCTATAACCTGAGTGAACATGTGTCTAGGGGTCCTAGTTACATGGTCTATAACCTGAGTGAGCATGTGTCGAGGGGTCCTAGTTACATGGTCTATAACCTGAGTGAACATGTGTCTAGGGGCCCTAGTCCTAGTTACATGGTCTATAACCTGAGTGAACATGTGTCTAGGGGTCCTAGTTACATGGTCTATAACCTGAGTGAACGTGTCAAGGGGTCCTAGTTATATGGTCTATAACCTGAGTGAACATGTGTCTAGGGGTCCTAGTTACATGGTCTATAACCTGAGTGAACATGTGTCTAGGGGTCCTAGTTACATGTTCTATAACCTGAGTGAACATGTGTCTAGGGGTCCTAGTTACATGGTCTATAACCTGAGTGAACATGTGTCTAGGGGTCCTAGTTACATGGTCTATAACCTGAGTGAACATGTGTCTAGGGGTCCTAGTTACATGGTCTATAACCTGAGTGAACATGTGTCTAGGGGTCCTAGTTACATGGTCTATATCCTGAGTGAACATGTGTCTAGGGACCCTAGGCCTAGTTACATGGTCTATATCCTGAGTGAACATGTGTCTAGGGACCCTAGGCCTAGTTACATGGTCTATAACCTGAGTGAACATGTGTCTAGGGGTCCTAGTTACATGGTCTATAACCTGAGTGAACATGTGTCTAGGGACCCTAGGCCTAATTACATGGTCTATAACCTGAGTGAACATGTGTCTAGGGGTCCTAGTTACATGGTCTATAACCTGAGTGAACATGTGTCTAGGGGCCCTAGTCCTAGTTACATGGTCTATAACCTGAGGGAAAATGTGTCTAGGGGTCCTAGTTACATGGTCTATAACCTGAGTGAACGTGTCTAGGGGTCCTAGTTACATGGTCTATAACCTGAGTGAACATGTGTCTAGGGGTCCTAGTCCTAGTTACATGTTCTATAACCTGAGTGAACATGTGTCTAGGGGTCCTAGTTACATGGTCTATAACCTGAGTGAACATGTGTCTAGGGGTCCTAGTTACATGGTCTATAACCTGAGTGAACATGTGTCTAGGGGTCCTAGTCCTAGTTACATGGTCTATAACCTGAGTGAACATGTCTAGGGTTCCTAGTTACATGGTCTATAACCTGAGTGAGCGTGTCTAGGGGTCCTAGTTACATGGTCTATAACCTGAGTGAACATGTGTCGAGGGGTCCTAGTTACATGGTCTATAACCTGAGTGAACGTGTCTAGGGGCCCTAGTTACATGGTCTATAACCTGAGGGAACATGTGTCTAGGGGTCCTAGTCCTAGTTACATGTTCTATAACCTGAGTGAACATGTGTCTAGGGGTCCTAGTTACATGGTCTATAACCTGAGTGAACGTGTCAAGGGGTCCTAGTTATATGGTCTATAACCTGAGTGAACATGTGTCTAGGGGTCCTAGTTACATGGTCTATAACCTGAGTGAACATGTGTCTAGGGGTCCTAGTTACATGTTCTATAACCTGAGTGAACATGTGTCTAGGGGTCCTAGTTATATGGTCTATAACCTGAGGGAACATGTCTTGGGGTCCTAGTTACATGGTCTATAACCTGAGTGAACATGTGTCTAGGGGTCCTAGTTACATGGTCTATAACCTGAGTGAACATGTGTCTAGGGGTCCTAGTTACATGGTCTATAACCTGAGTGAACATGTGTCTAGGGGTCCTAGTTACATGGTCTATATCCTGAGTGAACATGTGTCTAGGGACCCTAGGCCTAGTTACATGGTCTATAACCTGAGTGAACATGTGTCTAGGGGTCCTAGTTACATGGTCTATAACCTGAGTGAACATGTGTCTAGGGACCCTAGGCCTAATTACATGGTCTATAACCTGAGTGAACATGTGTCTAGGGGTCCTAGTTACATGGTCTATAACCTGAGTGAACATGTGTCTAGGGGCCCTAGTCCTAGTTACATGGTCTATAACCTGAGGGAACATGTCTAGGGGTCCTAGTTACATGGTCTATAACCTGAGTGAACGTGTCTAGGGGTCCTAGTTACATGGTCTATAACCTGAGTGAACATGTGTCTAGGGGTCCTAGTCCTAGTTACATGTTCTATAACCTGAGTGAACATGTGTCTAGGGGTCCTAGTTACATGGTCTATAACCTGAGTGAACATGTCTAGGGGTCCTAGTTACATGGTGAATAACCTGAGTGAACATGTGTCTAGGGGTCCTAGTCCTAGTTACATGTTCTATAACCTGAGTGAACATGTGTCTAGGGTTCCTAGTTACATGGTCTATAACCTGAGTGAGCTGTGTCTAGGGGTCCTAGTTACATGGTCTATAACCTGAGTGAACATGTGTCTAGGGGTCCTAGTTACATGGTCTATAACCTGAGTGAACTGTGTCTAGGGGCCCTAGTTACATGGTCTATAACCTGAGTGAACATGTGTCTAGGGGTCCTAGTCCTAGTTACATGTTCTATAACCTGAGTGAACATGTGTCTAGGGGTCCTAGTTACATGGTCTATAACCTGAGTGAACATGTGTCTAGGGGTCATAGTTACATGGTCTATAACCTGAGTGAACATGTGTCTAGGGGTCCTAGTTACATGGTCTATAACCTGAGTGAACATGTGTCTAGGGGTCCCAGTTACATGGTCTATAACCTGAGTGAACATGTGTCTAGGGGCCCTAGTCCTAGTTACATGGTCTATAACCTGAGTGAACGTGTCTAGGGGTCCTAGTTACATGGTCTATAACCTGAGTGAACATGTCTAGGGGTCCTAGTTACATGGTCTATAACCTGAGTGAACATGTCTAGGGGACCTAGTCCAAGTTACATGGTCTATAACCTGAGTGAACATGTGTCTAGGGGTCCTAGTCCCAGTTACATGTTCTATAACCTGAGTGAACATGTGTCTACGGGTCCTAGTTACATGGTCAATAACCTGAGTGAACTTGTGTCTAGGGGTCCGAGTTACATGGTCTATAACCTGAGTGAACATGTGTCTAGGGGTCCTAGTTACATGGTCTATAACCTGAGTGAACATGTGTCTAGGGGTCCTAGTTACATGGTCTATAACCTGAGTGAACATGTGTCTAGGGATCCTAGTTATATGGTCTATAACCTGAGTGAACATGTGTCTAGGGGCCCTAGTCCTAGTCACATGGTCTATAACCTGAGTGAACATGTGTCTAGGGGTCCTAGTTACATGGTCTATAACCTGAGTGAACATGTGTCTAGGGGTCCTAGTTACATGGTCTATAACCTGAGTGAACATGTGTCTAGGGGTCCCAGTTACATGGTCTATAACCTGAGTGAGCATGTGTCTAGGGGCCCTAGTCCTAGTTACATGGTCTATAACCTGAGTGAACGTGTCTAGGGGTCTTAGTTACATGGTCTATAACCTGAGTGAACATGTGCTAGGGGTCCTAGTTACATGGTCTATAACCTGAGTGAACATGTGTCTAGGGGTCCTAGTCCAAGTTACATGGTCTATAACCTGAGTGAACATGTGTCTAGGGGTCCTAGTCCCAGTTACATGTTCTATAAGCTGAGTGAACATGTGTCTACGGGTCCTAGTTACATGGTCTATAACTTGAGTGAACATGTGTCTAGGGGTCCTAGTTACATGGTCTATAACCTGAGTGAACATGTGTCTAGGGACCCTAGGCCTAGTTACATGGTCTATAACCTGAGTGAACATGTGTCTAGGGGTCCTAGTTACATGGTCTATATCCTGAGTGAACATGTGTCTAGGGACCCTAGGCCTAGGTACATGGTCTATAACCTGAGTGAACATGTGTCTGGGGGTCCTAGTTACATGGTCTATAACCTGAGTGAACATGTGTCTAGGGACCCTAGGCCTAATTACATGGTCTATAACCTGAGTGAACATGTGTCTAGGGGTCCTAGTTACATGGTCTATAACCTGAGTGAACATGTGTCTAGGGACCCTAGGCCTAGTTACATGGTCTATAACCTGAGTGAACATGTGTCTAGGGGTCCTAGTCCTAGTAACATGGTCTATAACCTGAGTGAACATGTGTCTAGGGGTCCTAGTTACATGGTCTATAACCTGAGTGAACATGTGTCGAGGGGTCCTAGTTACATGGTCTATAACCTGAGTGAACGTGTCTAGGGGCCCTAGTTACATGGTCTATAACCTGAGGGAACATGTGTCTAGGGGTCCTAGTCCTAGTTACATGTTCTATAACCTGAGTGAACATGTGTCTAGGGGTCCTAGTTACATGGTCTATAACCTGAGTGAACATGTGTCGAGGGGTCCTAGTCCCAGTTACATGGTCTATAACCTGAGTGAACATGTGTCTAGGGGTCCTAGTTACATGGTCTATAACCTGAGTGAACATGTGTCTAGGGGTCCTAGTCCTAGTTACATGTTCTATAACCTGAGTGAACATGTGTCTAGGGGTCCTAGTTACATGGTCTATAACCTGAGTGAACATGTGTCTAGGGGTCATAGTTATATGGTCTATAACCTGAGTGAACATGTGTCTAGGGGTCCTAGTTATATGGTCTATAACCTGAGTGAACATGTGTCTAGGGGTCCCAGTTACATGGTCTATAACCTGAGTGAGCATGTGTCTAGGGGCCCTAGTCCTAGTTACATGGTCTATAACCTGAGTGAACGTGTCTAGGGGTCCTAGTTACATGGTCTATAACCTGAGTGAACATGTCTAGGGGTCCTAGTTACATGGTCTATAATCTGAGTGAACATGTCTAGGGGACCTAGTCCAAGTTACATGGTCTATAACCTGAGTGAACATGTGTCTAGGGGCCCTAGTCCCAGTTACATGTTCTATAACCTGAGTGAACATGTGTCTACGGGTCCTAGTTACATGGTCAATAACCTGAGTGAACTTGTGTCTAGGGGTCCGAGTTACATGGTCTATAACCTGAGTGAACATGTGTCTAGGGGTCCTAGTTACATGGTCTATAACCTGAGTGAACATGTGTCTAGGGGTCCTAGTTACATGGTCTATAACCTGAGTGAACATGTGTCTAGGGGTCCTAGTTATATGGTCTATAACCTGAGTGAACATGTGTCTAGGGGCCCTAGTCCTAGTCACATGGTCTATAACCTGAGTGAACATGTGTCTAGGGGTCCTAGTTACATGGTCTATAACCTGAGTGAACATGTGTCTAGGGGTCCTAGTTACATGGTCTATAACCTGAGTGAACATGTGTCTAGGGGTCCCAGTTACATGGTCTATAACCTGAGTGAACATGTGTCTAGGGGCCCTAGTCCTAGTTACATGGTCTATAACCTGAGTGAACGTGTCTAGGGGTCCTAGTTACATGGTCTATAACCTGAGTGAACATGTCTAGGGGTCCTAGTTACATGGTCTATAATCTGAGTCAACATGTGTCTAGGGGACCTAGTCCAAGTTACATGGTCTATAACCTGAGTGAACATGTGTCTAGGGGTCCTAGTCCCAGTTACATGTTCTATAAGCTGAGTGAACATGTCTCTACGGGTCCTAGTTACATGGTCTATAACCTGAGTGAACATGTGTCTAGGGGTCCTAGTTACATGGTCTATAACCTGAGTGAACATGTGTCTAGGGACCCTAGGCCTAGTTACATGGTCTATAACCTGAGTGAACATGTGTCTAGGGGTCCTAGTTACATGGTCTATATCCTGAGTGAACATGTGTCTAGGGACCCTAGGCCTAGGTACATGGTCTATAACCTGAGTGAACATGTGTCTGGGGGTCCTAGTTACATGGTCTATAACCTGAGTGAACATGTGTCTAGGGACCCTAGGCCTAATTACATGGTCTATAACCTGAGTGAACATGTGTCTAGGGGTCCTAGTTACATGGTCTATAACCTGAGTGAACATGTGTCTAGGGACCCTAGGCCTAGTTACATGGTCTATAACCTGAGTGAACATGTGTCTAGGGGTCCCAGTTACATGGTCTATAACCTGAGTGAGCATGTGTCTAGGGGCCCTAGTCCTAGTTACATGGTCTATAACCTGAGTGAACGTGTCTAGGGGTCCTAGTTACATGGTCTATAACCTGAGTGAACATGTCTAGGGGTCCTAGTTACATGGTCTATAATCTGAGTGAACATGTCTAGGGGACCTAGTCCAAGTTACATGGTCTATAACCTGAGTGAACATGTGTCTAGGGGCCCTAGTCCCAGTTACATGTTCTATAAGCTGAGTGAACATGTGTCTACGGGTCCTAGTTACATGGTCAAAAACCTGAGTGAACTTGTGTCTAGGGGTCCGAGTTACATGGTCTATAACCTGAGTGAACATGTGTCTAGGGGTCCTAGTTACATGGTCTATAACCTGAGTGAACATGTGTCTAGGGGTCCTAGTTACATGGTCTATAACCTGAGTGAACATGTGTCTAGGGATCCTAGTTATATGGTCTATAACCTGAGTGAACATGTGTCTAGGGGCCCTAGTCCTAGTCACATGGTCTATAACCTGAGTGAACATGTGTCTAGGGGTCCTAGTTACATGGTCTATAACCTGAGTGAACGTGTCAAGGGGTCCTAGTTATATGGTCTATAACCTGAGTGAACATGTGTCTAGGGGTCCTAGTTACATGGTCTATAACCTGAGTGAACATGTGTCTAGGGGTCCTAGTTACATGTTCTATAACCTGAGTGAACATGTGTCTAGGGGTCCTAGTTATATGGTCTATAACCTGAGGGAACATGTCTTGGGGTCCTAGTTACATGGTCTATAACCTGAGTGAACATGTGTCTAGGGGTCCTAGTTACATGGTCTATAACCTGAGTGAACATGTGTCTAGGGGTCCTAGTTACATGGTCTATATCCTGAGTGAACATGTGTCTAGGGACCCTAGGCCTAGTTACATGGTCTATATCCTGAGTGAACATGTGTCTAGGGACCCTAGGCCTAGTTACATGGTCTATAACCTGAGTGAACATGTGTCTAGGGGTCCTAGTTACATGGTCTATAACCTGAGTGAACATGTGTCTAGGGACCCTAGGCCTAATTACATGGTCTATAACCTGAGTGAACATGTGTCTAGGGGTCCTAGTTACATGGTCTATAACCTGAGTGAACATGTGTCTAGGGGCCCTAGTCCTAGTTACATGGTCTATAACCTGAGGGAACATGTCTAGGGGTCCTAGTTACATGGTCTATAACCTGAGTGAACGTGTCTAGGGGTCCTAGTTATATGGTCTATAACCTGAGTGAACATGTGTCTAGGGGTCCTAGTCCTAGTTACATGTTCTATAACCTGAGTGAACATGTGTCTAGGGGTCCTAGTTACATGGTCTATAACCTGAGTGAACATGTGTCTAGGGGTCCTAGTTATATGGTCTATAACCTGAGTGAACATGTGTCTAGGGGTCCTAGTCCTAGTTACATGTTCTATAACCTGAGTGAACATGTCTAGGGTTCCTAGTTACATGGTCTATAACCTGAGTGAGCGTGTCTAGGGGTCCTAGTTACATGGTCTATAACCTGAGTGAACATGTGTCGAGGGGTCCTAGTTACATGGTCTATAACCTGAGTGAACGTGTCTAGGGGCCCTAGTTACATGGTCTATAACCTGAGGGAACATGTGTCTAGGGGTCCTAGTCCTAGTTACATGTTCTATAACCTGAGTGAACATGTGTCTAGGGGTCCTAGTTACATGGTCTATAACCTGAGTGAACATGTGTCGAGGGGTCCTAGTCCCAGTTACATGGTCTATAACCTGAGTGAACATGTGTCTAGGGGTCCTAGTTACATGGTCTATAACCTGAGTGAACATGTGTCTAGGGGTCCTAGTCCTAGTTACATGTTCTATAACCTGAGTGAACATGTGTCTAGGGGTCCTAGTTACATGGTCTATAACCTGAGTGAACATGTGTCTAGGGGTCATAGTTATATGGTCTATAACCTGAGTGAACATGTGTCTAGGGGTCCTAGTTATATGGTCTATAACCTGAGTGAACATGTGTCTAGGGGTCCCAGTTACATGGTCTATAACCTGAGTGAGCATGTGTCTAGGGGCCCTAGTCCTAGTTACATGGTCTATAACCTGAGTGAACGTGTCTAGGGGTCCTAGTTACATGGTCTATAACCTGAGTGAACATGTCTAGGGGTCCTAGTTACATGGTCTATAATCTGAGTGAACATGTCTAGGGGACCTAGTCCAAGTTACATGGTCTATAACCTGAGTGAACATGTGTCTAGGGGTCCTAGTCCCAGTTACATGTTCTATAAGCTGAGTGAACATGTGTCTACGGGTCCTAGTTACATGGTCAATAACCTGAGTGAACTTGTGTCTAGGGGTCCGAGTTACATGGTCTATAACCTGAGTGAACATGTGTCTAGGGGTCCTAGTTACATGGTCTATAACCTGAGTGAACATGTGTCTAGGGGTCCTAGTTACATGGTCTATAACCTGAGTGAACATGTGTCTAGGGGTCCTAGTTATATGGTCTATAACCTGAGTGAACATGTGTCTAGGGGCCCTAGTCCTAGTCACATGGTCTATAACCTGAGTGAACATGTGTCTAGGGGTCCTAGTTACATGGTCTATAACCTGAGTGAACATGTGTCTAGGGGTCCTAGTTACATGGTCTATAACCTGAGTGAACATGTGTCTAGGGGTCCTAGTTACATGGTCTATAACCTGAGTGAACATGATTCTAGGGGCCCAAGTCCTAGTCACATGGTCTATAACCTGAGTGAAAATGTGTCTAGGGGTCCTAGTTACATGGTCTATAACCTGAGTGAACATGTGTCTAGGGGTCCTAGTTATATGGCCTATAACCTGAGTGAACATGTGTCTAGGGGCCCTAGTCCTAGTCACATGGTCTATAACCTGAGTGAAAATGTGTCTAGGGGTCCTAGTTACATGGTCTATAACCTGAGTGAACATGTGTCCAGGGGCCCTAGTCCTAGTTACATGGTTTATAACCTGAGTGAACATGTGTCTAGGGGTCCTAATTGCATGGTCTATAACCTGAGTGAACATGTGTCTAGGGGTCCTAGTTACATGGTCTATAACCTGAGTGAACATGTGTCTAGGGGTCCTAATTGCATGGTCTATAACCTGAGTGAACATGTGTCTAGGGGTCCTAGTTACATGGTCTATATCCTGAGTGAACATGTGTCTAGGGACCCTAGGCCTAGTTACATGGTCTATAACTTGAGTGAACATGTGTCTAGGGGTCCTAGTTACATGGTCTATAACCTGAGTGAACATGTGTCTAGGGACCCTAGGCCTAGTTACATGGTCTATAACCTGAGTGAACATGTGTCTAGGGGTCCTAGTTACATGGTCTATATCCTGAGTGAACATGTGTCTAGGGACCCTAGGCCTAGGTACATGGTCTATAACCTGAGTGAACATGTGTCTGGGGGTCCTAGTTACATGGTCTATAACCTGAGTGAACATGTGTCTAGGGACCCTAGGCCTAATTACATGGTCTATAACCTGAGTGAACATGTGTCTAGGGGTCCTAGTTACATGGTCTATAACCTGAGTGAACATGTGTCTAGGGACCCTAGGCCTAGTTACATGGTCTATAACCTGAGTGAACATGTGTCTAGGGGTCCTAGTCCTAGTTACATGGTCTATAACCTGAGTGAACATGTGTCTAGGGGTCCTAGTTACATAGTCTATAACCTGAGTGAACATGTGTCTAGGGGTCCTAGTCCTAGTTACATGGTCTATAACCTGAGTGAACGTGTCTAGGGGTCCTAGTTACATGGTCTATAACCTGAGGGAACATGTGTCTAGGGGTCCTAGTTAAATGGTCTATAACCTGAGTGAACATGTGTCTAGAGGTCCTAGTCCTAGTTACATGGTCTATAACCTGAGTGAACATGTGTCTAGGGGTCCTAGTTACATGGTCTATAACCTGAGTGAACATGTGTCTAGGGGCCCTAGTCCTAGTTACATGGTCTATAACCTGAGTGAACATGTGTCTAGGGGTCCTAGTTACATGGTCTATAACCTGAGTGAACGTGTCAAGGGGTCCTAGTTACATGGTCTATAACCTGAGTGAACATGTGTCTAGGGGTCCTAGTTACATGGTCTATAACCTGAGTGAACATGTGTCTAGGGGTCCTAGTTACATGGTCTATAACCTGAGTGAACATGTGTCTAGGGGTCCTAGTTACATGGTCTATAACCTGAGTGAACATGTGTCTAGGGGTCCTAGTTACATGGTCTATAACCTGAGTGAACATGTGTCTAGGGGTCCTAGTTACATGGTCTATAACCTGAGTGAACATGTGTCTAGGGGTCCTAGTTACATGGTCTATAACCTGAGTGAACATGTGTCTAGGGGTCCTAGTTACATGGTCTATAACCTGAGTGAACATGTGTCTAGGGGTCCTAGTCCTAGTTACATGTTCTATAACCTGAGTGAACATGTGTCTAGGGTTCCTAGTTACATGGTCTATAACCTGAGTGAGCGTGTCTAGGGGTCCTAGTTACATGGTCTATAACCTGAGTGAACATGTGTCTAGGGGTCCTAGTTACATGGTCTATAACCTGAGTGAACGTGTCTAGGGGCCCTAGTTACATGGTCTATAACCTGAGGGAACATGTGTCTAGGGGTCCTAGTCCTAGTTACATGTTCTATAACCTGAGTGAACATGTGTCTAGGGGTCCTAGTTACATGGTCTATAACCTGAGTGAACATGTGTCGAGGGGTCCTAGTCCCAGTTACATGGTCTATAACCTGAGTGAACATGTGTCTAGGGGTCCTAGTTACATGGTCTATAACCTGAGTGAACATGTGTCTAGGGGTCCTAGTCCTAGTTACATGTTCTATAACCTGAGTGAACATGTGTCTAGGGGTCCTAGTTACATGGTCTATAACCTGAGTGAACATGTGTCTAGGGGTCATAGTTATATGGTCTATAACCTGAGTGAACATGTGTCTAGGGGTCCTAGTTATATGGTCTATAACCTGAGTGAACATGTGTCTAGGGGTCCCAGTTACATGGTCTATAACCTGAGTGAGCATGTGTCTAGGGGCCCTAGTCC
Source organism: Salmo salar (assembly GCF_905237065.1). Classification (NCBI taxonomy): domain Eukaryota; kingdom Metazoa; phylum Chordata; class Actinopteri; order Salmoniformes; family Salmonidae; genus Salmo; species Salmo salar. The sequence continues at coordinate 28,617 of NW_025549599.1, read as the reverse complement.
TAGTTACATGGTCTATAACCTGAGTGAACGTGTCTAGGGGTCCTAGTTACATGGTCTATAACCTGAGTGAACATGTCTAGGGGTCCTAGTTACATGGTCTATAATCTGAGTGAACATGTCTAGGGGACCTAGTCCAAGTTACATGGTCTATAACCTGAGTGAACATGTGTCTAGGGGTCCTAGTCCCAGTTACATGTTCTATAAGCTGAGTGAACATGTGTCTACGGGTCCTAGTTACATGGTCAATAACCTGAGTGAACTTGTGTCTAGGGGTCCGAGTTACATGGTCTATAACCTGAGTGAGCATGTGTCGAGGGGTCCTAGTTACATGGTCTATAACCTGAGTGAACATGTGTCTAGGGGCCCTAGTCCTATTTACATGGTCTATAACCTGAGTGAACATGTGTCTAGGGGTCCTAGTTACATGGTCTATAACCTGAGTGAACGTGTCAAGGGGTCCTAGTTATATGGTCTATAACCTGAGGGAACATGTCTAGGGGTCCTAGTTACATGGTCTATAACCTGAGTGAACATGTGTCTAGGGGTCCTAGTTACATGTTCTATAACCTGAGTGAACATGTGTCTAGGGGTCCTAGTTATATGGTCTATAACCTGAGGGAACATGTCTAGGGGTCCTAGTTACATGGTCTATAACCTGAGTGAACATGTGTCTAGGGGTCCTAGTTACATGGTCTATAACCTGAGTGAACATGTGTCTAGGGGTCCTAGTTACATGGTCTATAACCTGAGTGAACATGTGTCTAGGGGTCCTAGTTATATGGTCTATAACCTGAGTGAACATGTGTCTAGGGGTCCTAGTCCTAGTTACATGTTCTATAACCTGAGTGAACATGTCTAGGGTTCCTAGTTACATGGTCTATAACCTGAGTGAGCGTGTCTAGGGGTCCTAGTTACATGGTCTATAACCTGAGTGAACATGTGTCGAGGGGTCCTAGTTACATGGTCTATAACCTGAGTGAACGTGTCTAGGGGCCCTAGTTACATGGTCTATAACCTGAGGGAACATGTGTCTAGGGGTCCTAGTCCTAGTTACATGTTCTATAACCTGAGTGAACATGTGTCTAGGGGTCCTAGTTACATGGTCTATAACCTGAGTGAACATGTGTCGAGGGGTCCTAGTCCCAGTTACATGGTCTATAACCTGAGTGAACATGTGTCTAGGGGTCCTAGTTACATGGTCTATAACCTGAGTGAACATGTGTCTAGGGGTCCTAGTCCTAGTTACATGTTCTATAACCTGAGTGAACATGTGTCTAGGGGTCCTAGTTACATGGTCTATAACCTGAGTGAACATGTGTCTAGGGGTCATAGTTATATGGTCTATAACCTGAGTGAACATGTGTCTAGGGGTCCTAGTTATATGGTCTATAACCTGAGTGAACATGTGTCTAGGGGTCCCAGTTACATGGTCTATAACCTGAGTGAGCATGTGTCTAGGGGCCCTAGTCCTAGTTACATGGTCTATAACCTGAGTGAACGTGTCTAGGGGTCCTAGTTACATGGTCTATAACCTGAGTGAACATGTCTAGGGGTCCTAGTTACATGGTCTATAATCTGAGTGAACATGTCTAGGGGACCTAGTCCAAGTTACATGGTCTATAACCTGAGTGAACATGTGTCTAGGGGTCCTAGTCCCAGTTACATGTTCTATAAGCTGAGTGAACATGTGTCTACGGGTCCTAGTTACATGGTCAATAACCTGAGTGAACTTGTGTCTAGGGGTCCGAGTTACATGGTCTATAACCTGAGTGAACATATGTCTAGGGGTCCTAGTTACATGGTCTATAACCTGAGTGAACATGTGTCTAGGGGTCCTAGTTACATGGTCTATAACCTGAGTGAACATGTGTCTAGGGGTCCTAGTTATATGGTCTATAACCTGAGTGAACATGTGTCTAGGGGCCCTAGTCCTAGTCACATGGTCTATAACCTGAGTGAACATGTGTCTAGGGGTCCTAGTTACATGGTCTATAACCTGAGTGAACATGTGTCTAGGGGTCCTAGTTACATGGTCTATAACCTGAGTGAACATGATTCTAGGGGCCCTAGTCCTAGTCACATGGTCTATAACCTGAGTGAAAATGTGTCTAGGGGTCCTAGTTACATGGTCTATAACCTGAGTGAACATGTGTCTAGGGGTCCTAGTTATATGGCCTATAACCTGAGTGAACATGTGTCTAGGGGCCCTAGTCCTAGTCACATGGTCTATAACCTGAGTGAAAATGTGTCTAGGGGTTCTAGTTACATGGTCTATAACCTGAGTGAACATGTGTCTAGGGGCCCTAGTCCTAGTTACATGGTTTATAACCTGAGTGAACATGTGTCTAGGGGTCCTAATTGCATGGTCTATAACCTGAGTGAACATGTGTCTAGGGGTCCTAGTTACATGGTCTATAACCTGAGTGAACATGTGTCTAGGGGTCCTAATTGCATGGTCTATAACCTGAGTGAACATGTGTCTAGGGGTCCTAGTTACATGGTCTATATCCTGAGTGAACATGTGTCTAGGGACCCTAGGCCTAGTTACATGGTCTATAACTTTAGTGAACATGTGTCTAGGGGTCCTAGTTACATGGTCTATAACCTGAGTGAACATGTGTCTAGGGACCCTAGGCCTAGTTACATGGTCTATAACCTGAGTGAACATGTGTCTAGGGGTCCTAGTTACATGGTCTATATCCTGAGTGAACATGTGTCTAGGGACCCTAGGCCTAGGTACATGGTCTATAACCTGAGTGAACATGTGTCTGGGGGTCCTAGTTACATGGTCTATAACCTGAGTGAACATGTGTCTAGGGACCCTAGGCCTAATTACATGGTCTATAACCTGAGTGAACATGTGTCTAGGGGTCCTAGTTACATGGTCTATAACCTGAGTGAACATGTGTCTAGGGACCCTAGGCCTAGTTACATGGTCTATAACCTGAGTGAACATGTGTCTAGGGGTCCTAGTCCTAGTTACATGGTCTATAACCTGAGTGAACATGTGTCTAGGGGTCCTAGTTACATAGTCTATAACCTGAGTGAACATGTGTCTAGGGGTCCTAGTCCTAGTTACATGGTCTATAACCTGAGTGAACGTGTCTAGGGGTCCTAGTTACATGGTCTATAACCTGAGGGAACATGTGTCTAGGGGTCCTAGTTAAATGGTCTATAACCTGAGTGAACATGTGTCTAGGGGCCCTAGTCCTAGTTACATGGTCTATAACCTGAGTGAACATGTGTCTAGAGGTGCTAGTTACATGGTCTATAACCTGAGTGAACGTGTCAAGGGGTCCTAGTTATATGGTCTATAACCTGAGTGAACATGTGTCTAGGGGTCCTAGTTACATGGTCTATAACCTGAGTGAACATGTGTCTAGGGGTCCTAGTTACATGTTCTATAACCTGAGTGAACATGTGTCTAGGGGTCCTAGTTATATGGTCTATAACCTGAGGGAACATGTCTAGGGGTCCTAGTTACATGGTCTATAACCTGATTGAACATGTGTCTAGGGGTCCTAGTTACATGGTCTATAACCTGATTGAACATGTGTCTAGGGGTCCTAGTCCCTTACATGGTCTATAACCTGAGTGAACATGTGTCTAGGGGTCCTAGTTACATGGTCTATAACCTGACTGAACATGTCTAGGGGTCCTAGTCTACATGGTCTATAACCTGAGTGAACATGTGTCTAGGGGGTCCTAGTTACATGGTCTATAACCTGAGTGAACATGTGTCGAGGGGTCCTAGTCCCATACATGGTCTATAACCTGAGTGAACATGTGTCTAGGGGCCCTAGTCCTTGTTACATGGTCTATAACCTGAGTGAACGTGTGTCTAGGGGTCCTAGTTACATGGTCTATAACCTGAGTGAACATGTTTCTAGGGGCCCTAGTCCTAGTCACATGGTCTATAACCTGAGTGAAAATGTGTCTAGGGGTCCTAGTTACATGGTCAATAACCTCAGTGAACATGTGTCTAGGGGTCCTAGTCTCATGGTCTATAACCTGAGTGAACATGTGTCTAGGGGTCCTAGTTACATGGTCTATAACCTGAGTGAACATGTGTCTAGGGGCCCTAGTCCTAGTCACATGGTCTATAACCTGAGTGAAAATGTGTCTAGGGCGTCCTAGTTACATGGTCTATAACCTGAGTGAACATGTGTCTAGGGGCTGTCCTAGTTACATGGTCTATAACCTGAGTGAACATGTGTCTAGGGGCCCTAGGCCTAGTTACATGGTCTATAACCTGAGTGAACATGTGTCTAGGGGTCCTAGTTACATGGTCTATAACCTGAGTGAACATGTGTCTAGGGGTCCTAGTCCTAGTTACATGGTCTATAACCTGAGTGAACATGTCTAGGGGTCCTAGTTACATGGTCTATAACCTGAGTGAACGTGTCTAGGGGTCCTAGTCCTAGTTACATGGTCTATAACCTGAGTGAACATGTGTCTAGGGGTCCTAGTTACATGGTCTATAACCTGAGTGAACATGTGTCTAGGGGTCCTAGTTACATGGTCTATAACCTGAGTGAACATGTGTCTAGGGGTCCTAGTCCTTACATGTTCTATAACCTGAGTGAACATGTGTCTAGGGGTCCTAGTTACATGGTCTATAACCTGAGTGAACGTGTCTAGGGGTCCTAGTTACATGGTCTATAACCTGAGTGAACATGTGTCTAGGGGTCCTAGTTACATGGTCTATAACCTGAGTGAACTGTGTCTAGGGGTCCTAGTTACATGGTCTATAACCTGAGTGAACATGTGTCTAGGGGTCCTAGTCCTAGTTACATGGTCTATAACCTGAGTGAACATGTGTCTAAGGGTCCTAGTTACATGGTCTATAACCTGAGTGAACATGTGTCTAGGGGTCCTAGTCCTAGTTACATGTTCTATAACCTGAGTGAACATGTGTCTAGGGGTCCTAGTTACATGGTCTATAACCTGAGTGAACATGTGTCTAGGGGTCCTAGTCCTAGTTACATGGTCTATAACCTGAGTGAACATGTGTCTAGGGGTCCTAGTTACATGGTCTATAACCTGAGTGAACATGTGTCTAGGGGTCCTAGTTACATGGTCTATAACCTGAGTGAGCATGTGTCTAGGGGTCCTAGTCCTAGTTACATGGTCTATAACCTGAGTGAACATGTGTCTAGGGGTCCTAGTTACATGGTCTATAACCTGAGTGAACATGTGTCTAGGGGTCCTAGTTACATGGTCTATAACCTGAGTGAACATGTGTCTAGGGGTCCTAGTCCAGTTACATGGTCTATAACCTGAGTGAACATGTGTCTAGGGGTCCTAGTCTACATGGTCTATAACCTGAGTGAACATGTGTCTAGGGTCCTAGTTACATGGTCTATAACCTGAGTGAACATGTGTCTAGGGGTCCTAGTTACATGGTCTATAACCTGAGTGAACATGTGTCTAGGGGTCCTAGTCAGTTACATGGTCTATAACCTGAGTGAACATGTGTCTAGGGGTCCTAGTTACATGGTCTATAACCTGAGTGAACATGTGTCTAGGGGTCCTAGTTACATGGTCTATAACCTGAGTGAACATGTGTCTAGGGGTCCTAGTTACATGGTCTATAACCTGAGTGAACATGTGTCTAGGGGTCCTAGTTACATGGTCTATAACCTGAGTGAACATGTGTCTAGGGGTCCTAGTTACATGGTCTATAACCTGAGTGAACATGTGTCTAGGGGTCCTAGTCAGTTACATGGTCTATAACCTGAGTGAACATGTGTCTAGGGGCCCTAGTTACATGGTCTATAACCTGAGTGAACATGTGTCTAGGGGTCCTAGTTACATGGTCTATAACCTGAGTGAACATGTGTCTAGGGGCCTCCTAGTTACATGGTCTATAACCTGAGTGAACATGTGTCTAGGGGTCCTAGTTACATGGTCTATAACCTGAGTGAACATGTGTCTAGGGGTCCTAGTTACATGGTCTATAACCTGAGTGAACATGTGTCTAGGGGTCCTAGTTACATGGTCTATAACCTGAGTGAACATGTGTCTAGGGCTGTCCTAGTTACATGGTCTATAACCTGAGTGAACATGTGTCTAGGGGTCCTAGTTACATGGTCTATAACCTGAGTGAACATGTGTCTAGGGGTCCTAGTTACATGGTCTATAACCTGAGTGAACATGTGTCTAGGGGTCCTAGTTACATGGTCTATAACCTGAGTGAACATGTGTCTAGGGGTCCTAGTTACATGGTCTATAACCTGAGTGAACATGTGTCTAGGGGCCCTAGTCCTAGTTACATGGTCTATAACCTGAGTGAACATGTGTCTAGGGGTCCTAGTTACATGGTCTATAACCTGAGTGAACATGTGTCTAGGGGTCCTAGTTACATGGTCTATAACCTGAGTGAACATGTGTCTAGGGGTCCTAGTTACATGGTCTATAACCTGAGTGAACATGTGTCTAGGGGTCCTAGTTACATGGTCTATAACCTGAGTGAACATGTGTCTAGGGGCCCTAGGCTTACATGGTCTATAACCTGAGTGAACATGTGTCTAGGGGTCCTAGTTACATGGTCTATAACCTGAGTGAACATGTGTCTAGGGGCCTAGTCCTAGTTACATGGTCTATAACCTGAGTGAACATGTGTCTAGGGGTCCTAGTTACATGGTCTATAACCTGAGTGAACATGTGTCTAGGGGTCCTAGTCCTAGTTACATGGTCTATAACCTGAGTGAACATGTGTCTAGGGGTCCTAGTTACATGGTCTATAACCTGAGTGAACATGTGTCTAGGGGTCCTAGTTACATGGTCTATAACCTGAGTGAACATGTGTCTAGGGGTCCTAGTTACATGGTCTATAACCTGAGTGAACATGTGTCTAGGGGTCCTAGTTACATGGTCTATAACCTGAGTGAACATGTGTCTAGGGGCCTAGTCCTAGTTACATGGTCTATAACCTGAGTGAACATGTGTCTAGGGGTCCTAGTTACATGGTCTATAACCTGAGTGAACATGTGTCTAGGGCCTGTCCTAGTTACATGGTCTATAACCTGAGTGAACATGTGTCTAGGGGTCCTAGTTACATGGTCTATAACCTGAGTGAACATGTGTCTAGGGGCCTAGTCCTAGTTACATGGTCTATAACCTGAGTGAACATGTGTCTGGGGGTCCTAGTTACATGGTCTATAACCTGAGTGAACATGTGTCTAGGGGTCCTAGTTACATGGTCTATAACCTGAGTGAACATGTGTCTAGGGGTCCTAGTTACATGGTCTATAACCTGAGTGAACATGTGTCTAGGGGCCCTAGTCCTAGTTACATGGTCTATAACCTGAGTGAACATGTGTCTAGGGGTCCTAGTCTACATGGTCTATAACCTGAGTGAACATGTGTCTAGGGGTCCTAGTTACATGGTCTATAACCTGAGTGAACATGTGTCTAGGGGTCCTAGTCCTAGTTACATGGTCTATAACCTGAGTGAACATGTGTCTAGGGGTCCTAGTTACATGGTCTATAACCTGAGTGAACATGTGTCTAGGGGTCCTAGTTACATGGTCTATATCCTGAGTGAACATGTGTCTAGGGACCCTAGTCCTAGTTACATGGTCTATAACCTGAGTGAACATGTGTCTAGGGGTCCTAGTTACATGGTCTATAACCTGAGTGAACATGTGTCTAGGGGTCCTAGTTACATGGTCTATAACCTGAGTGAACATGTGTCTAGGGGTCCTAGTTACATGGTCTATAACCTGAGTGAACATGTGTCTAGGGGTCCTAGTTACATGGTCTATAACCTGAGTGAACATGTGTCTAGGGGTCCTAGTTACATGGTCTATAACCTGAGTGAACATGTGTCTAGGGGTCCTAGTTACATGGTCTATAACCTGAGTGAACATGTGTCTAGGGCAGTCCTAGTTACATGGTCTATAACCTGAGTGAACATGTGTCTAGGGGTCCTAGTTACATGGTCTATAACCTGAGTGAACATGTGTCTAGGGGTCCTAGTTACATGGTCTATAACCTGAGTGAACATGTGTCTAGGGGTCCTAGTTACATGGTCTATAACCTGAGTGAACATGTGTCTAGGGGTCCTAGTTACATGGTCTATAACCTGAGTGAACATGTGTCTAGGGGCCCCAGTCCTAGTTACATGGTCTATAACCTGAGTGAACATGTGTCTAGGGGTCCTAGTTACATGGTCTATAACCTGAGTGAACATGTGTCTAGGGGTCCTAGTTACATGGTCTATAACCTGAGTGAACATGTGTCTAGGGGTCCTAGTTACATGGTCTATAACCTGAGTGAACATGTGTCTAGGGGTCCTAGTTACATGGTCTATAACCTGAGTGAACATGTGTCTAGGGGTCCTAGTTACATGGTCTATAACCTGAGTGAACATGTGTCTAGGGCCTAGTCCTAGTTACATGGTCTATAACCTGAGTGAACATGTGTCTAGGGGTCCTAGTTACATGGTCTATAACCTGAGTGAACATGTGTCTAGGGGTCCTAGTTACATGGTCTATAACCTGAGTGAACATGTGTCTAGGGGTCCTAGTCTAGTTGCATGGTCTATAACCTGAGTGAACATGTGTCTAGGGGTCCTAGTTACATGGTCTATAACCTGAGTGAACATGTGTCTAGGGGTCCTGTCCTAGTTACATGGTCTATAACCTGAGTGAACATGTGTCTAGGGGTCCTAGTTACATGGTCTATAACCTGAGTGAACATGTGTCTAGGGGTCCTAGTTACATGGTCTATAACCTGAGTGAACATGTGTCTAGGGCCTAGTCCCAGTTACATGGTCTATAACCTGAGTGAACATGTGTCTAGGGGTCCTAGTCCTACATGGTCTATAACCTGAGTGAACATGTGTCTAGGGGTCCTAGTTACATGGTCTATAACCTGAGTGAACATGTGTCTAGGGGTCCTAGTTACATGGTCTATAACCTGAGTGAACATGTGTCTAGGGGTCCTAGTCCAGTTACATGGTCTATAACCTGAGTGAACATGTGTCTAGGGCCTAGTCCTAGTTACATGGTCTATAACCTGAGTGAACATGTGTCTAGGGGTCCTAGTTACATGGTCTATAACCTGAGTGAACATGTGTCTAGGGGTCCTAGTTACATGGTCTATAACCTGAGTGAACATGTGTCTAGGGGTCCTAGTTACATGGTCTATAACCTGAGTGAACATGTGTCTAGGGGTCCTAGTTACATGGTCTATAACCTGAGTGAACATGTGTCTAGGGGTCCTAGTTACATGGTCTATAACCTGAGTGAACATGTGTCTAGGGGTCCTAGTTACATGGTCTATAACCTGAGTGAACATGTGTCTAGGGGTCCTAGTTACATGGTCTATAACCTGAGTGAACATGTGTCTAGGGGTCCTAGTCTACATGGTCTATAACCTGAGTGAACATGTGTCTAGGGGCTAGTCCTAGTTACATGGTCTATAACCTGAGTGAACATGTGTCTAGGGGTCCTAGTTATATGGTCTATAACCTGAGTGAACATGTGTCTAGGGGTCCTAGTTACATGGTCTATAACCTGAGTGAACATGTGTCTAGGGGCCCTAGTCCTAGTTACATGGTCTATAACCTGAGTGAACATGTGTCTAGGGGTCCTAGTTACATGGTCTATAACCTGAGTGAACGTGTCTAGGGGTCCTAGTTACATGGTCTATAACCTGAGTGAACATGTGTCTAGGGGTCCTAGTCCCTACATGGTCTATAACCTGAGTGAACATGTGTCTAGGGGGTCCTAGTCTACATGGTCTATAACCTGAGTGAACATGTGTCTAGGGGTCCTAGTTACATGGTCTATAACCTGAGTGAACATGTGTCTAGGGGTCCTAGTTACATGGTCTATAACCTGAGTGAACATGTGTCTAGGGGTCCTAGTCCCAGTTACATGGTCTATAACCTGAGTGAACATGTGTCTAGGGGCCCTAGTCCTTGTTACATGGTCTATAACCTGAGTGAACGTGTCTAGGGGTCCTAGTTACATGGTCTATAACCTGAGTGAACATGTGCTAGGGGTCCTAGTTACATGGTCTATAATCTGAGTGCATGTCTAGGGCCTAGTCCCAGTTACATGGTCTATAACCTGAGTGAACATGTGTCTAGGGGCCCTAGTCCTGTTACATGGTCTATAACCTGAGTGAACATGTGTCTAGGGGTCCTAGTTACATGGTCTATAACCTGAGTGAACATGTGTCTAGGGGTCCTAGTTACATGGTCTATAACCTGAGTGAACATGTGTCTAGGGGTCCTAGTTACATGGTCTATAACCTGAGTGAACATGTGTCTAGGGGTCCTAGTTACATGGTCTATAACCTGAGTGAACATGTGTCTAGGGGCCTAGTCCTAGTTACATGGTCTATAACCTGAGTGAACATGTGTCTAGGGCCCAGTCCTAGTTACATGGTCTATAACCTGAGTGAACATGTGTCTAGGGCGTCCTAGTTACATGGTCTATAACCTGAGTGAACATGTGTCTAGGGGTCCTAGTTGCATGGTCTATAACCTGAGTGAACATGTGTCTAGGGGTCCTAGTTACATGGTCTATAACCTGAGTGAACATGTGTCTAGGGCGGCCTAGTTACATGGTCTATAACCTGAGTGAACATGTGTCTAGGGGCGCCCTAGTCACATGGTCTATAACCTGAGTGAACATGTGTCTAGGGCCCTGTCCTAGTTACATGGTCTATAACCTGAGTGAACATGTGTCTAGGGGTCCTAGTTACATGGTCTATAACCTGAGTGAACATGTGTCTAGGGACCCTAGTCCTAGTTACATGGTCTATAACCTGAGTGAACATGTGTCTAGGGGTCCTAGTTACATGGTCTATAACCTGAGTGAACATGTGTCTAGGGGCCCTGGCCTAGTTACATGGTCTATAACCTGAGTGAACATGTGTCTAGGGGTCCTAGTTACATGGTCTATAACCTGAGTGAACATGTGTCTAGGGGCCCTAGTCCTAGTTACATGGTCTATAACCTGAGTGAACATGTGTCTAGGGGTCCTAGTTACATGGTCTATAACCTGAGTGAACTGTGTCTAGGGGTCCTAGTTACATGGTCTATAACCTGAGTGAACATGTGTCTAGGGGTCCTAGTTACATGGTCTATAACCTGAGTGAACATGTGTCTAGGGGTCCTAGTTACATGGTCTATAACCTGAGTGAACATGTGTCTAGGGGCCCCTAGTTACATGGTCTATAACCTGAGTGAACATGTGTCTAGGGGTCCTAGTCCTTACATGGTCTATAACCTGAGTGAACGTGTGTCTAGGGGTCCTAGTTACATGGTCTATAACCTGAGTGAACATGTGTCTAGGGGTCCTAGTCCCAGTTACATGGTCTATAACCTGAGTGAACATGTGTCTAGGGGCCCTAGTCCTAGTTACATGGTCTATAACCTGAGTGAACGTGTGTCTAGGGGTCCTAGTTACATGGTCTATAACCTGAGTGAACATGTGTCTAGGGGTCCTAGTTACATGGTCTATAACCTGAGTGAACATGTGTCTAGGGGTCCTAGTCCCAGTTACATGGTCTATAACCTGAGTGAACATGTGTCTAGGGGCCCTAGTCCTTGTTACATGGTCTATAACCTGAGTGAACATTGTCTAGGGGTCCTAGTCTACATGGTCTATAACCTGAGTGAACATGTGTCTAGGGGTCCTAGTTACATGGTCTATAACCTGAGTGAACATGTGTCTAGGGGTCCTAGTAGTTACATGGTCTATAACCTGAGTGAACATGTGTCTAGGGGCCCAGTCCTAGTTACATGGTCTATAACCTGAGTGAACATGTGTCTAGGGTCCTAGTCCTACATGGTCTATAACCTGAGTGAACATGTGTCTAGGGGTCCTAGTCCTAGTTACATGGTCTATAACCTGAGTGAACATGTGTCTAGGGGTCCTAGTTACATGGTCTATAACCTGAGTGAACATGTGTCTAGGGGTCCTAGTTACATGGTCTATAACCTGAGTGAACATGTGTCTAGGGGTCCTAGTCTAGTTACATGGTCTATAACCTGAGTGAACATGTGTCTAGGGGTCCTAGTTACATGGTCTATAACCTGAGTGAACATGTGTCTAGGGGCCCTAGTCCTAGTTACATGGTCTATAACCTGAGTGAACATGTGTCTAGGGGTCCTAGTTACATGGTCTATAACCTGAGTGAACTGTGTCTAGGGGTCCTAGTTACATGGTCTATAACCTGAGTGAACATGTGTCTAGGGGTCCTAGTTACATGGTCTATAACCTGAGTGAACATGTGTCTAGGGGTCCTAGTCCATACATGGTCTATAACCTGAGTGAACATGTGTCTAGGGGTCCTAGTTACATGGTCTATAACCTGAGTGAACATGTGTCTAGGGGTCCTAGTTACATGGTCTATAACCTGAGTGAACATGTGTCTAGGGTTTGTCCTAGTTACATGGTCTATAACCTGAGTGAACATGTGTCTAGGGGTCCTAGTTACATGGTCTATAACCTGAGTGAACATGTGTCTAGGGGTCCTAGTTACATGGTCTATAACCTGAGTGAACATGTGTCTAGGGGCCCTAGTCCTAGTTACATGGTCTATAACCTGAGTGAACATGTGTCTAGGGGCCCTAGTCCTAGTTACATGGTCTATAACCTGAGTGAACATGTGTCTAGGGGTCCTAGTTACATGGTCTATAACCTGAGTGAACGTGTCTAGGGGTCCTAGTTACATGGTCTATAACCTGAGTGAACATGTGTCTAGGGGCCTAGTCCTAGTTACATGGTCTATAACCTGAGTGAACATGTGTCTAGGGGTCCTAGTTACATGGTCTATAACCTGAGTGAACATGTGTCTAGGGGTCCTAGTTACATGGTCTATAACCTGAGTGAACATGTGTCTAGGGGTCCTAGTCCTAGTTACATGGTCTATAACCTGAGTGAACATGTGTCTAGGGGTCCTAGTTACATGGTCTATAACCTGAGTGAACATGTGTCTAGGGGCCTAGTCCTAGTTACATGGTCTATAACCTGAGTGAACATGTGTCTAGGGGTCCTAGTTACATGGTCTATAACCTGAGTGAACATGTGTCTAGGGGTCCTAGTTACATGGTCTATAACCTGAGTGAACATGTGTCTAGGGGTCCTAGTTACATGGTCTATAACCTGAGTGAACATGTGTGTCTAGGGGTCCTAGTTACATGGTCTATAACCTGAGTGAACATGTGTCTAGGGGTCCTAGTTACATGGTCTATAACCTGAGTGAACATGTGTCTAGGGCTCCTAGTTACATGGTCTATAACCTGAGTGAACATGTGTCTAGGGGTCCTAGTTACATGGTCTATAACCTGAGTGAACATGTGCCTAGGAGGTCCTAGTTACATGGTCTATAACCTGAGTGAACATGTGTCTAGGGGTCCTAGTTACATGGTCTATAACCTGAGTGAACATGTGTCTAGGGGTCCTAGTTACATGGTCTATAACCTGAGTGAACATGTGTCTAGGGGTCCTAGTCTTACATGGTCTATAACCTGAGTGAACATGTGTCTAGGGGTCCTAGTTACATGGTCTATAACCTGAGTGAACATGTGTCTAGGGTCCTAGTCCTAGTTACATGGTCTATAACCTGAGTGAACATGTGTCTAGGGGTCCTAGTTACATGGTCTATAACCTGAGTGAACATGTGTCTAGGGGTCCTAGTTACATGGTCTATAACCTGAGTGAACATGTGTCTAGGGGTCCTAGTCCTAGTTACATGGTCTATAACCTGAGTGAACATGTGTCTAGGGGTCCTAGTTACATGGTCTATAACCTGAGTGAACATGTGTCTAGGGTCCTAGTTACATGGTCTATAACCTGAGTGAACATGTGTCTAGGGGTCCTAGTTACATGGTCTATAACCTGAGTGAACATGTGTCTAGGGGTCCTAGTCCTTACATGGTCTATAACCTGAGTGAACATGTGTCTAGGGGTCCTAGTATACATGGTCTATAACCTGAGTGAACATGTTCTAGGGGTCCTAGTTACATGGTCTATAACCTGAGTGAACATGTGTCTAGGGGGTCCTAGTTACATGGTCTATAACCTGAGTGAACATGTGTCTAGGGTCCAGTCCTAGTTACATGGTCTATAACCTGAGTGAACATGTGTCTAGGGGGTCCTAGTTACATGGTCTATAACCTGAGTGAACATGTGTCTAGGGGTCCTAGTTACATGGTCTATAACCTGAGTGAACATGTGTCTAGGGCCTAGTCCTAGTTACATGGTCTATAACCTGAGTGAACATGTGTCTAGGGGTCCCTAGTTACATGGTCTATAACCTGAGTGAACATGTGTCTAGGGGTCCTAGTTATACATGGTCTATAACCTGAGTGAACATGTGTCTAGGGGTCCTAGTTACATGGTCTATAACCTGAGTGAACATGTGTCTAGGGCCTAGTCCTAGTTACATGGTCTATAACCTGAGTGAACATGTGTCTAGGGGTCCTAGTTACATGGTCTATAACCTGAGTGAACATGTGTCTAGGGGCCCTAGTCCTAGTTACATGGTCTATAACCTGAGGGAACATGTGTCTAGGGGTCCTAGTGCCTAGTTACATGGTCTATAACCTGAGTGAACATGTGTCTAGGGGTCCTAGTTACATGGTCTATAACCTGAGTGAACATGTGTCTAGGGGTCCTAGTTACATGGTCTATAACCTGAGTGAACATGTGTCTAGGGGTCCTAGTTACATGGTCTATAACCTGAGTGAACATGTGTCTAGGGTCCCTAGTCCTAGTTACATGGTCTATAACCTGAGTGAACATGTGTCTAGGGGTCCTAGTTACATGGTCTATAACCTGGTGAACGTGTCTAGGGGTCCTAGTTACATGGTCTATAACCTGAGTGAACATGTGTCTAGGGCCGTCCTTGTTACATGGTCTATAACCTGAGTGAACATGTGTCTAGGGGTCCTAGTTACATGGTCTATAACCTGAGTGAACATGTGTCTAGGGGTCCTAGTCTACATGGTCTATAACCTGAGTGAACATGTGTCTAGGGTCCTAGTCCTTACATGTTCTATAACCTGAGTGAACATGTGTCTAGGGGTCCTAGTTACATGGTCTATAACCTGAGTGAACATGTGTCTAGGGGTCCTAGTTCCATGGTCATAACCTGGTGAACATGTGTCTAGGGGTCCTAGTCCTACATGGTCTATAACCTGAGTGAACATGTGTCTAGGGGTCCTAGTCCTAGTTACATGGTCTATAACCTGAGTGAACATGTGTCTAGGGGTCCTAGTTACATGGTCTATAACCTGAGTGAACATGTGTCTAGGGGTCCTAGTTACATGGTCTATAACCTGAGTGAACATGTGTCTAGGGGTCCTAGTTACATGGTCTATAACCTGAGTGAACATGTGTCTAGGGGTCCCAGTTACATGGTCTATAACCTGAGTGAACATGTGTCTAGGGGCCTAGTCCTAGTTACATGGTCTATAACCTGAGTGAACGTGTCTAGGGGTCCTAGTTACATGGTCTATAACCTGAGTGAACATGTCTAGGGGTCCTAGTTACATGGTCTATAACCTGAGTGAACATGTGTCTAGGGGACCTAGTCCAAGTTACATGGTCTATAACCTGAGTGAACATGTGTCTAGGGGTCCTAGTCCCTGTTACATGGTCTATAACCTGAGTGAACATGTGTCTAGGGGTCCTAGTTACATGGTCTATAACCTGAGTGAACATGTGTCTAGGGGTCCGAGTTACATGGTCTATAACCTGAGTGAACATGTGTCTAGGGGTCCTAGTTACATGGTCTATAACCTGAGTGAACATGTGTCTAGGGGTCCCTAGTTACATGGTCTATAACCTGAGTGAACATGTGTCTAGGGGTCCTAGTTATATGGTCTATAACCTGAGTGAACATGTGTCTAGGGGCCTAGTCCTAGTCACATGGTCTATAACCTGAGTGAACATGTGTCTAGGGGTCCTAGTTACATGGTCTATAACCTGAGTGAACATGTGTCTAGGGTCTAGTTCATGTCTATAACCTGAGTGAACATGTGTCTAGGGGTCCTAGTTACATGGTCTATAACCTGAGTGAACATGTGTCTAGGGGCCAGTCCTAGTTACATGGTCTATAACCTGAGTGAACATGTGTCTAGGGGTCCTAGTCTACATGGTCTATAACCTGAGTGAACATGTGTCTAGGGGTCCTAGTTACATGGTCTATAACCTGAGTGAACATGTGTCTAGGGGCCTAGTCCTAGTTACATGGTCTATAACCTGAGTGAACATGTGTCTAGGGGTCCTAGTTACATGGTCTATAACCTGAGTGAACATGTGTCTAGGGGTCCTAGTTACATGGTCTATAACCTGAGTGAACATGTGTCTAGGGGTCCTAGTTACATGGTCTATAACCTGAGTGAACATGTGTCTAGGGGCCTGTCCTAGTTACATGGTCTATAACCTGAGTGAACATGTGTCTAGGGGTCCTAGTTACATGGTCTATAACCTGAGTGAACATGTGTCTAGGGACCCTAGGCCAGTTACATGGTCTATAACCTGAGTGAACATGTGTCTAGGGGTCCTAGTTACATGGTCTATAACCTGAGTGAACATGTGTCTAGGGGCCCTAGGCCTAGTTACATGGTCTATAACCTGAGTGAACATGTGTCTAGGGGTCCTAGTTACATGGTCTATAACCTGAGTGAACATGTGTCTAGGGGCCCTAGGCCTAGTTACATGGTCTATAACCTGAGTGAACATGTGTCTAGGGGTCCTAGTTACATGGTCTATAACCTGAGTGAACATGTGTCTAGGGGTCCTAGTTACATGGTCTATAACCTGAGTGAACATGTGTCTAGGGGTCCTAGTTACATGGTCTATAACCTGAGTGAACATGTGTCTAGGGGTCCTAGTTACATGGTCTATAACCTGAGTGAACATGTGTCTAGGGGTCCTGTCTAGTTACATGGTCTATAACCTGAGTGAACATGTGTCTAGGGGTCCTAGTCCTACATGGTCTATAACCTGAGTGAACATGTGTCTAGGGGTCCTAGTGTACATGGTCTATAACCTGAGTGAACAGTGTCTAGGGGTCCTAGTTACATGGTCTATAACCTGAGTGAACATGTGTCTAGGGGTCCTAGTCAGTTACATGGTCTATAACCTGAGTGAACATGTGTCTAGGGGTCCTAGTTACATGGTCTATAACCTGAGTGAACATGTGTCTAGGGCCGTCCTAGTTACATGGTCTATAACCTGAGTGAACATGTGTCTAGGGGTCCTAGTTACATGGTCTATAACCTGAGTGAACATGTGTCTAGGGGTCCTAGTCCCAGTTACATGGTCTATAACCTGAGTGAACATGTGTCTAGGGGCCCTAGTCCTGGTTACATGGTCTATAACCTGAGTGAACATGTGTCTAGGGGTCCTAGTTACATGGTCTATAACCTGAGTGAACATGTGTCTAGGGGTCCTAGTTACATGGTCTATAACCTGAGTGAACATGTGTCTAGGGGTCCTAGTCCCAGTTACATGGTCTATAACCTGAGTGAACATGTGTCTAGGGGTCCTAGTCCTAGTTACATGGTCTATAACCTGAGTGAACATGTGTCTAGGGGTCCTAGTTACATGGTCTATAACCTGAGTGAACATGTGTCTAGGGTGTCCTAGTTACATGGTCTATAACCTGAGTGAACATGTGTCTAGGGGTCCTAGTTACATGGTCTATAACCTGAGTGAACATGTGTCTAGGGGTCCTAGTCGTACATGGTCTATAACCTGAGTGAACATGTGTCTAGGGGTCCTAGTTACATGGTCTATAACCTGAGTGAACATGTGTCTAGGGGCAGTCCTAGTTACATGGTCTATAACCTGAGTGAACATGTGTCTAGGGGTCCTAGTTACATGGTCTATAACCTGAGTGAACATGTGTCTAGGGGTCCTAGTTACATGGTCTATAACCTGAGTGAACATGTGTCTAGGGCCTAGTCCCAGTTACATGGTCTATAACCTGAGTGAACATGTGTCTAGGGGCCAGTCCTAGTTACATGGTCTATAACCTGAGTGAACATGTGTCTAGGGGTCCTAGTTACATGGTCTATAACCTGAGTGAACATGTGTCTAGGGGTCCTAGTTACATGGTCTATAACCTGAGTGAACATGTGTCTAGGGGTCCTAGTCCAGTTACATGGTCTATAACCTGAGTGAACATGTGTCTAGGGGTCCTAGTCCCAGTTACATGGTCTATAACCTGAGTGAACATGTGTCTACGGGTCCTAGTTACATGGTCTATAACCTGAGTGAACATGTGTCTAGGGGTCCTAGTTACATGGTCTATAACCTGAGTGAACATGTGTCTAGGGACCCTAGTCCTAGTTACATGGTCTATAACCTGAGTGAACATGTGTCTAGGGGTCCTAGTGTACATGGTCTATAACCTGAGTGAACATGTGTCTAGGGGCCCTAGTCCTAGTTACATGGTCTATAACCTGAGTGAACATGTGTCTAGGGGTCCTAGTCTACATGGTCTATAACCTGAGTGAACATGTGTCTAGGGCCCTAGGAATTACATGGTCTATAACCTGAGTGAACATGTGTCTAGGGGTCCTAGTCTTACATGGTCTATAACCTGAGTGAACATGTGTCTAGGGGCCCTAGTCCCAGTTACATGGTCTATAACCTGAGTGAACATGTGTCTAGGGGTCCTCAGTTACATGGTCTATAACCTGAGTGAACATGTGTCTAGGGGCCTAGTCCTAGTTACATGGTCTATAACCTGAGTGAACATGTGTCTAGGGGTCCTAGTTACATGGTCTATAACCTGAGTGAACGTGTGTCTAGGGGTCCTAGTTACATGGTCTATAACCTGAGTGAACATGTGTCTAGGGGCTAGTCCAAGTTACATGGTCTATAACCTGAGTGAACATGTGTCTAGGGGTCCTAGTCCCAGTTACATGTTCTATAACCTGAGTGAACATGTGTCTACGGGTCCTAGTTACATGGTCTATAACCTGAGTGAACTTGTGTCTAGGGGTCCTAGTTACATGGTCTATAACCTGAGTGAACATGTGTCTAGGGGTCCTAGTTACATGGTCTATAACCTGAGTGAACATGTGTCTAGGGGTCCTAGTTACATGGTCTATAACCTGAGTGAACATGTGTCTAGGGGTCCTAGTTACATGGTCTATAACCTGAGTGAACATGTGTCTAGGGGCTAGTCCTAGTTACATGGTCTATAACCTGAGTGAACATGTGTCTAGGGGTCCTAGTTACATGGTCTATAACCTGAGTGAACATGTGTCTAGGGGTCCTAGTTACATGGTCTATAACCTGAGTGAACATGTGTCTAGGGTCCTAGTTACATGGTCTATAACCTGAGTGAACATGTGTCTAGGGGTCCTAGTCGTTACATGGTCTATAACCTGAGTGAACATGTGTCTAGGGGTCCTAGTTACATGGTCTATAACCTGAGTGAACATGTGTCTAGGGGCCTTCCTAGTTACATGGTCTATAACCTGAGTGAACATGTGTCTAGGGGTCCTAGTTACATGGTCTATAACCTGAGTGAACATGTGTCTAGGGGTCCTAGTTACATGGTCTATAACCTGAGTGAGCATGTGTCTAGGGGCCAGTCCTAGTTACATGGTCTATAACCTGAGTGAACATGTGTCTAGGGCTACCTAGTTACATGGTCTATAACCTGAGTGAACATGTGTCTAGGGGTCCTAGTCGTTACATGGTCTATAACCTGAGTGAACATGTGTCTAGGGACCCTAGTCCTAGTTACATGGTCTATAACCTGAGTGAACATGTGTCTAGGGGTCCTAGTTACATGGTCTATAACCTGAGTGAACATGTGTCTAGGGGCCCTAGTCCTAGTTACATGGTCTATAACCTGAGTGAACATGTGTCTAGGGGTCCTAGTTACATGGTCTATAACCTGAGTGAACAGTGTCTAGGGGTCCTAGTTGCATGGTCTATAACCTGAGTGAACATGTGTCTAGGGGTCCTAGTCCTAGTTACATGGTCTATAACCTGAGTGAACATGTGTCTAGGGGTCCTAGTTACATGGTCTATAACCTGAGTGAACATGTGTCTAGGGGTCCTAGTTACATGGTCTATAACCTGAGTGAACATGTGTCTAGGGGTCCTAGTCCTAGTTACATGGTCTATAACCTGAGTGAACATGTGTCTAGGGTCCCTAGTTACATGGTCTATAACCTGAGTGAACGTGTCTAGGGGTCCTAGTATACATGGTCTATAACCTGAGTGAACATGTGTCTAGGGGTCCTAGTTACATGGTCTATAACCTGAGTGAACATGTGTCTAGGGGCCCTAGTTACATGGTCTATAACCTGAGTGAACATGTGTCTAGGGGTCCTAGTCCTAGTTACATGTTCTATAACCTGAGTGAACATGTGTCTAGGGGTCCTAGTTACATGGTCTATAACCTGAGTGAACATGTGTCTAGGGGTCCTAGTCCCAGTTACATGGTCTATAACCTGAGTGAACATGTGTCTAGGGGTCCTAGTTACATGGTCTATAACCTGAGTGAACATGTGTCTAGGGGTCCTAGTCCTAGTTACATGTTCTATAACCTGAGTGAACATGTGTCTAGGGGTCCTAGTTACATGGTCTATAACCTGAGTGAACATGTGTCTAGGGGTCATAGTTACATGGTCTATAACCTGAGTGAACATGTGTCTAGGGTCCTAGTTACATGGTCTATAACCTGAGTGAACATGTGTCTAGGGGTCCCAGTTACATGGTCTATAACCTGAGTGAACATGTGTCTAGGGGGCCTAGTCCTAGTTACATGGTCTATAACCTGAGGGAACATGTCTAGGGGTCCTAGTTACATGGTCTATAACCTGAGTGAACATGTGTCTAGGGGTCCTAGTTACATGGTCTATAACCTGAGTGAACATGTCTAGGGGACCTAGTCCAAGTTACATGGTCTATAACCTGAGTGAACATGTGTCTAGGGGTCCTAGTCCTAGTTACATGTTCTATAACCTGAGTGAACATGTGTCTACGGGTCCTAGTTACATGGTCAATAACCTGAGTGAACTTGTGTCTAGGGGTCCGAGTTACATGGTCTATAACCTGAGTGAACATGTGTCTAGGGGTCCTAGTTACATGGTCTATAACCTGAGTGAACATGTGTCTAGGGGTCCTAGTTACATGGTCTATAACCTGAGTGAACATGTGTCTAGGGGTCCTAGTTATATGGTCTATAACCTGAGTGAACATGTGTCTAGGGGCCCTAGTCCTAGTCACATGGTCTATAACCTGAGTGAACATGTGTCTAGGGGTCCTAGTTACATGGTCTATAACCTGAGTGAACATGTGTCTAGGGGTCCTAGTTACATGGTCTATAACCTGAGTGAACATGTGTCTAGGGGTCCTAGTTACATGGTCTATAACCTGAGTGAACATGTGTCTAGGGGCCCAAGTCCTAGTCACATGGTCTATAACCTGAGTGAACATGTGTCTAGGGGTCCTAGTTACATGGTCTATAACCTGAGTGAACATGTGTCTAGGGGTCCTAGTTATATGGCCTATAACCTGAGTGAACATGTGTCTAGGGGCCCTAGTCCTAGTCACATGGTCTATAACCTGAGTGAACATGTGTCTAGGGGTCCTAGTTACATGGTCTATAACCTGAGTGAACATGTGTCTAGGGGCCTCCTAGTTACATGGTCTATAACCTGAGTGAACATGTGTCTAGGGGTCCTAATTGCATGGTCTATAACCTGAGTGAACATGTGTCTAGGGGTCCTAGTTACATGGTCTATAACCTGAGTGAACATGTGTCTAGGGGTCCTAGTTGCATGGTCTATAACCTGAGTGAACATGTGTCTAGGGGTCCTAGTTACATGGTCTATATCCTGAGTGAACATGTGTCTAGGGACCCTAGGCCTAGTTACATGGTCTATAACCTGAGTGAACATGTGTCTAGGGGTCCTAGTTACATGGTCTATAACCTGAGTGAACATGTGTCTAGGGACCCTAGGCCTAGTTACATGGTCTATAACCTGAGTGAACATGTGTCTAGGGGTCCTAGTTACATGGTCTATATCCTGAGTGAACATGTGTCTAGGGACCTAGGCCTAGTTACATGGTCTATAACCTGAGTGAACATGTGTCTGGGGGTCCTAGTTACATGGTCTATAACCTGAGTGAACATGTGTCTAGGGACCCTAGGCCTAATTACATGGTCTATAACCTGAGTGAACATGTGTCTAGGGGTCCTAGTTACATGGTCTATAACCTGAGTGAACATGTGTCTAGGGCCTAGGCCTAGTTACATGGTCTATAACCTGAGTGAACATGTGTCTAGGGGTCCTAGTCCTAGTTACATGGTCTATAACCTGAGTGAACATGTGTCTAGGGGTCCTAGTTACATGGTCTATAACCTGAGTGAACATGTGTCTAGGGGTCCTAGTCCTAGTTACATGGTCTATAACCTGAGTGAACATGTGTCTAGGGGTCCTAGTTACATGGTCTATAACCTGAGGGAACATGTGTCTAGGGGTCCTAGTTAAATGGTCTATAACCTGAGTGAACATGTGTCTAGGGTCCTAGTCCTAGTTACATGGTCTATAACCTGAGTGAACATGTGTCTAGGGGTCCTAGTTACATGGTCTATAACCTGAGTGAACATGTGTCTAGGGGCCCTAGTCCTAGTTACATGGTCTATAACCTGAGTGAACATGTGTCTAGAGGTCCTAGTTACATGGTCTATAACCTGAGTGAACGTGTCAAGGGGTCCTAGTTATATGGTCTATAACCTGAGTGAACATGTGTCTAGGGGTCCTAGTTACATGGTCTATAACCTGAGTGAACATGTGTTTAGGGGTCCTAGTTACATGTTCTATAACCTGAGTGAACATGTGTCTAGGGGTCCTAGTTATATGATCTATAACCTGAGGGAACATGTCTAGGGGTCCTAGTTACATGGTCTATAACCTGAGTGAACATGTGTCTAGGGCCTAGTCCTAGTTACATGGTCTATAACCTGAGTGAACATGTGTCTAGGGGTGTCCTTGTTACATGGTCTATAACCTGAGTGAACATGTGTCTAGGGGTCCTAGTTACATGGTCTATAACCTGAGTGAACATGTGTCTAGGGGTCCTAGTCCTAGTTACATGGTCTATAACCTGAGTGAACATGTGTCTAGGGGTCCTAGTTCTGGTCTATAACCTGAGTGAACTGTCTAGGGGTCCCAGTTACATGGTCTATAACCTGAGTGAACATGTGTCTAGGGGCCTCCTAGTTACATGGTCTATAACCTGAGTGAACATGTGTCTAGGGGCCCTAGTTACATGGTCTATAACCTGAGTGAACATGTGTCTAGGGGCCCTAGTCCTAGTCACATGGTCTATAACCTGAGTGAACATGTGTCTAGGGGTCCTAGTTACATGGTCTATAACCTGAGTGAACATGTGTCTAGGGGTCCTAGTTTACATGGTCTATAACCTGAGTGAACATGTGTCTAGGGGTCCTAGTTACATGGTCTATAACCTGAGTGAACATGTGTCTAGGGGTCCTAGTCCTAGTTACATGTTCTATAACCTGAGTGAACATGTGTCTAGGGGTCCTAGTTACATGGTCTATAACCTGAGTGAACATGTCTAGGGGTCCTAGTTACATGGTGAATAACCTGAGTGAACATGTGTCTAGGGGCCGTCCTAGTTACATGGTCTATAACCTGAGTGAACATGTGTCTAGGGGTCCTAGTTACATGGTCTATAACCTGAGTGAGCATGTGTCTAGGGGCCCTAGTCCTAGTTACATGGTCTATAACCTGAGTGAACATGTGTCTAGGGGTTCCTAGTTACATGGTCTATAACCTGAGTGAACATGTGTCTAGGGACCCTAGTCCTAGTTACATGGTCTATAATCTGAGTGAACATGTCTAGGGGACCTAGTCCAAGTTACATGGTCTATAACCTGAGTGAACATGTGTCTAGGGGTCCTAGTCCCAGTTACATGTTCTATAACCTGAGTGAACATGTGTCTACGGGTCCTAGTTACATGGTCAATAACCTGAGTGAACTTGTGTCTAGGGGTCCGAGTTACATGGTCTATAACCTGCGTGAACATGTGTCTAGGGGTCCTAGTTACATGGTCTATAACCTGAGTGAACATGTGTCTAGGGACCCTAGGCCTAGTTACATGGTCTATAACCTGAGTGAACATGTGTCTAGGGGTCCTAGTTACATGGTCTATAACCTGAGTGAACATGTGTCTAGGGGTCCTAGTTACATGGTCTATAACCTGAGTGAACATGTGTCTAGGGGTCCTAGTTACATGGTCTATAACCTGAGTGAACATGTGTCTAGGGGTCCTAGTTACATGGTCTATAACCTGAGTGAACATGTGTCTAGGGGTCCTAGTTACATGGTCTATAACCTGAGTGAACATGTGTCTAGGGGGTCCTAGTTACATGGTCTATAACCTGAGTGAACATGTGTCTAGGGCCTGTCCTAGTTACATGGTCTATAACCTGAGTGAACATGTGTCTAGGGGTCCTAGTTACATGGTCTATAACCTGAGTGAACATGTGTCTAGGGGTCCTAGTTACATGGTCTATAACCTGAGTGAACATGTGTCTAGGGGTCCTAGTCCTAGTTACATGTTCTATAACCTGAGTGAACATGTGTCTAGGGGCCCTGTCCTAGTTACATGGTCTATAACCTGAGTGAGCATGTGTCTAGGGGTCCTAGTTACATGGTCTATAACCTGAGTGAACATGTGTCTAGGGGTCCTAGTCTACATGGTCTATAACCTGAGTGAACTGTGTCTAGGGGCCCTAGTTACATGGTCTATAACCTGAGTGAACATGTGTCTAGGGGTCCTAGTCCTAGTTACATGTTCTATAACCTGAGTGAACATGTGTCTAGGGGTCCTAGTTACATGGTCTATAACCTGAGTGAACATGTGTCGAGGGGTCCTAGTCCCAGTTACATGGTCTATAACCTGAGTGAACATGTGTCTAGGGGTCCTAGTTACATGGTCTATAACCTGAGTGAACATGTGTCTAGGGGTCCTAGTCCTAGTTACATGTTCTATAACCTGAGTGAACATGTGTCTAGGGGTCCTAGTTACATGGTCTATAACCTGAGTGAACATGTCTAGGGGTCCTAGTTACATGGTGAATAACCTGAGTGAACATGTGTCTAGGGGTCCTAGTTATATGGTCTATAACCTGCGAGTGAACATGTGTCTAGGGGTCCCAGTTACATGGTCTATAACCTGAGTGAGCATGTGTCTAGGGGCCGTAGTCCTAGTTACATGGTCTATAACCTGAGTGAACGTGTCTAGGGGTCCTAGTTACATGGTCTATAACCTGAGTGAACATGTGTCTAGGGGTCCTAGTTACATGGTCTATAACCTGAGTGAACATGTCTCGAGGGGACCTAGTCCCAGTTACATGGTCTATAACCTGAGTGAGCATGTGTCTAGGGGTCCTAGTCCCTGTTACATGTTCTATAAGCTGAGTGAACATGTGTCTACGGGTCCTAGTTACATGGTCAATAACCTGAGTGAACTTGTGTCTAGGGGTCCGAGTTACATGGTCTATAACCTGAGTGAACATGTGTCTAGGGGTCCTAGTTACATGGTCTATAACCTGAGTGAACATGTGTCTAGGGGTCCTAGTTACATGGTCTATAACCTGAGTGAACATGTGTCTAGGGGTCCTAGTTATATGGTCTATAACCTGAGTGAACATGTGTCTAGGGGCCCTAGTCCTAGTCACATGGTCTATAACCTGAGTGAACATGTGTCTAGGGGTCCTAGTTACATGGTCTATAACCTGAGTGAACATGTGTCTAGGGGTCCTAGTTACATGGTCTATAACCTGAGTGAACATGTTTCTAGGGGCCCTAGTCCTAGTCACATGGTCTATAACCTGAGTGAACATGTGTCTAGGGGTCCTAGTTACATGGTCTATAACCTGAGTGAACATGTGTCTAGGGGTCCTAGTTACATGGCCTATAACCTGAGTGAACATGTGTCTAGGGGCCCTAGTCCTAGTCACATGGTCTATAACCTGAGTGAACATGTGTCTAGGGGTTCTAGTTACATGGTCTATAACCTGAGTGAACATGTGTCTAGGGGCCTAGTCCTAGTTACATGGTCTATAACCTGAGTGAACATGTGTCTAGGGGTCCTAATTACATGGTCTATAACCTGAGTGAACATGTGTCTAGGGGTCCTAGTTACATGGTCTATAACCTGAGTGAACATGTGTCTAGGGGTCCTAGTTGCATGGTCTATAACCTGAGTGAACATGTGTCTAGGGGTCCTAGTTACATGGTCTATATCCTGAGTGAACATGTGTCTAGGGGCCCTAGGCCTAGTTACATGGTCTATAACCTTAGTGAACATGTGTCTAGGGGTCCTAGTTACATGGTCTATAACCTGAGTGAACATGTGTCTAGGGACCCTAGGCCTAGTTACATGGTCTATAACCTGAGTGAACATGTGTCTAGGGGTCCTAGTTACATGGTCTATAACCTGAGTGAACATGTGTCTAGGGCCTAGGCCTAGGTACATGGTCTATAACCTGAGTGAACATGTGTCTGGGGGTCCTAGTTACATGGTCTATAACCTGAGTGAACATGTGTCTAGGGGCCCTAGCTAGTTACATGGTCTATAACCTGAGTGAACTGTGTCTAGGGGTCCTAGTTACATGGTCTATAACCTGAGTGAACATGTGTCTAGGGACCCTAGTCCTAGTTACATGGTCTATAACCTGAGTGAACATGTGTCTAGGGGTCCTAGTCCTAGTTACATGGTCTATAACCTGAGTGAACATGTGTCTAGGGGTCCTAGTTACATGGTCTATAACCTGAGTGAACATGTGTCTAGGGGTCCTAGTCCTAGTTACATGGTCTATAACCTGAGTGAACTGTGTCTAGGGGTCCTAGTTACATGGTCTATAACCTGAGGGAACATGTGTCTAGGGGTCCTAGTTAAATGGTCTATAACCTGAGTGAACATGTGTCTAGGGGCCCTAGTCCTAGTTACATGGTCTATAACCTGAGTGAACATGTGTCTAGAGGTCCTAGTTACATGGTCTATAACCTGAGTGAACGTGTCTAGGGGTCCTAGTTATATGGTCTATAACCTGAGTGAACATGTGTCTAGGGGTCCTAGTTACATGGTCTATAACCTGAGTGAACATGTGTCTAGGGGTCCTAGTTACATGTTCTATAACCTGAGTGAACATGTGTCTAGGGGTCCTAGTTATATGGTCTATAACCTGAGGGAACATGTCTAGGGGTCCTAGTTACATGGTCTATAACCTGATTGAACATGTGTCGAGGGGTCCTAGTCCCAGTTACATGGTCTATAACCTGAGTGAACATGTGTCTAGGGGCCCTAGTCCTTGTTACATGGTCTATAACCTGAGGGAACATGTCTAGGGGTCCTAGTTACATGGTCTATAACCTGAGTGAACATGTGTCTAGGGGTCCTAGTTACATGATCTATAACCTGACTGAACATGTGTCGAGGGGTCCTAGTCCCAGTTACATGGTCTATAACCTGAGTGAACATGTGTCTAGGGGCCCTAGTCCTTGTTACATGGTCTATAACCTGAGTGAACGTGTCTATGGGTCCTAGTTACATGGTCTATAACCTGAGTGAACATGATTCTAGGGGCCCTAGTCCTAGTCACATGGTCTATAACCTGAGTGAAAATGTGTCTAGGGGGTCCTAGTTACATGGTCAATAACCTGAGTGAACATGTGTCTAGGGGTCCTAATTGCATGGTCTATAACCTGAGTGAACATGTGTCTAGGGGTCCTAGTTATATGGTCTATAACCTGAGTGAACATGTGTCTAGGGGCCCTAGTCCTAGTCACAAGGTCTATAACCTGAGTGAAAATGTGTCTAGGGGTCCTAGTTACATGGTCTATAACCTGAGTGAACATGTGTCTAGGGGCCCTTGTCCTAGTTACATGGTCTATAACCTGAGGGAACATGTGTCTAGGGACCCTAGGCCTAGTTACATGGTCTATAACTTGAGTGAACATGTGTCTAGGGGTCCTAGTTACATGGTCTATAACCTGAGTGAACATGTGTCTAGGGGCCCTAGTCCTAGTTACATGGTCTATAACCTGAGGGAACATGTCTAGGGGTCCTAGTTACATGGTCTATAACCTGAGTGAACGTGTCTAGGGGTCCTAGTCCTAGTTACATGTTCTATAACCTGAGTGAACATGTGTCTAGGGGTCCTAGTTACATGGTCTATAACCTGAGTGAATGTGTCTAGGGGTCCTAGTTACATGGTCTATAACCTGAGTGAACATGTGTCTAGGGGTCCTAGAGTTACATGGTCTATAACCTGAGTGAACATGTCTAGGGTTCCTAGTTACATGGTCTATAACCTGAGTGAACATGTGTCTAGGGGCCCTAGTTACATGGTCTATAACCTGAGTGAACATGTGTCTAGGGGTCCTAGTTACATGTTCTATAACCTGAGTGAACGTGTCTAGGGTCCCTAGTTACATGGTCTATAACCTGAGGGAACATGTTTCTAGGGGGTCCTAGTCCCATTACATGGTCTATAACCTGAGTGAACATGTGTCTAGGGGTCCTAGTTACATGGTCTATAACCTGAGTGAACATGTGTCTACGGGTCCTAGT
>NW_025549598.1:0-23203 GCF_905237065.1 Salmo salar | reverse complement strand
TGAGTAATAACTACTAACAGACTACTGACATGGAGATGAGTAATAACTACTAACAGACTACTGACATGGAGATGAGTAATAACTACTAACTACTGACATGGAGATGAGTAATAACTACTAACTACTGACATGGAGATGAGCAATAACTACTAACTACTGACATGGAGATGAGCAATAACTACTAACTACTGACATGGAGATGAGTAATAACTACTAACAGACTACTGACATGGAGATGAGTAATAACTACTAACCTACTGACATGGAGATGAGTAATAACTACTAACAGACTACTGACATGGAGATGAGTAATAACTACTAACAGACTACTGACATGGAGATGAGTAATAACTACTAACTACTGACATGGAGATGAGTAATAACTACTAACTACTGACATGGAGATGAGTAATAACTACTAACAGACTACTGACATGGAGATGAGTAATAACTACTAACTACTGACATGGAGATGAGTAATAACTACTAACAACTACTGACATGGAGATGAGTAATAACTACTAACAACTACTGACATGGAGATGAGTAATAACTACTAACAGACTACTGACATGGAGATGAGTAATAACTACTAACAGCTACTGACATGGAGATGAGTAATAACTACTAACAGACTACTGACATGGAGATGAGTAATAACTACTAACAGACTACTGACATGGAGATGAGTAATAACTACTAACTACTGACATGGAGATGAGCAATAACTACTAACTACTGACATGGAGATGAGTAATAACTACTAACTACTGACATGGAGATGAGTAATAACTACTAACTACTGACATGGAGATGAGTAATAACTACTAACTACTGACATGGAGATGAGTAATAACTACTAACACACTACTGACATGGAGATGAGTAATAACTACTAACTACTGACATGGAGATGAGTAATAACTACTAACTACTGACATGGAGATGAGTAATAACTACTAACTACTGACATGGAGATGAGCAATAACTACTAACTACTGACATGGAGATGAGTAATAACTACTAACAGACTACTGACATGGAGATGAGTAATAACTACTAACAGACTACTGACATGGAGATGAGTAATAACTACTAACAGACTACTGACATGGAGATGAGTAATAACTACTAACTACTGACATGGAGATGAGTAATAACTACTAACTACTGACATGGAGATGAGCAATAAATACTAACTACTGACATGGAGATGAGCAATAACTACTAACTACTGACATGGAGATGAGTAATAACTACTAACAGACTACTGACATGGAGATGAGTAATAACTACTAACAGACTACTGACATGGAGATGAGTAATAACTACTAACTACTGACATGGAGATGAGTAATAACTACTAACCACTGACATGGAGATGAGCAATAACTACTAACTACTGACATGGAGATGAGCAATAACTACTAACTACTGACATGGAGATGAGCAATAACTACTAACTACTGACATGGAGATGAGTAATAACTTCTAACGTACTGACATGGAGATGAGTAATAACTACTAACGCTACTGACATGGAGATGAGTAATAACTACTAACAGACTACTGACATGGAGATGAGTAATAACTACTAACACACTACTGACATGGAGATGAGTAATAACTACTAACACACTACTGACATGGAGATGAGTAATAACTACTAACTACTGACATGGAGATGAGTAATAACTACTAACTACTGACATGGAGATGAGTAATAAGTACTAACTACTGACATGGAGATGAGTAATAACTACTAACAGACTACTGACATGGAGATGAGTAATAACTACTAACTACTGACATGGAGATGAGTAATAACTACTAACTACTAACATGGAGATGAGCAATAACTACTAACTACTAACATGGAGATGAGCAATAACTACTAACTACTGACATTGAGATGAGCAATAACTACTAACTACTGACATGGAGATGAGTAATAACTACTAACCTACTGACATGGAGATGAGTAATAACTACTATAACTACTGACATGGAGATGAGTAATAACTACTAACTACTGACATGGAGATGAGCAATAACTACTAACTACTGACATGGAGATGAGCAATAACTACTAACTACTGACATGGAGATGAGCAATAACTACTAACTACTGACATGGAGATGAGTAATAACTACTAACCTACTGACATGGAGATGAGTAATAACTACTAACAGACTACTGACATGGAGATGAGTAATAACTACTAACAGACTACTGACATGGAGATGAGTAATAACTACTAACACTACTGACATGGAAATGAGTAATAACTACTAACGTACTGACATGGAGATGAGTAATAACTACTAACCTACTGACATGGAGATGAGCAATAACTACTAACTACTGACATGGAGATGAGTAATAACTACTAACGCTACTGACATGGAGATGAGTAATAACTACTAACGTACTGACATGGAGATGAGTAATAACTACTAACAGACTACTGACATGGAGATGAGTAATAACTACTAACAGACTACTGACATGGAGATGAGTAATAACTACTAACAGACTACTGACATGGAGATGAGTAATAACTACTAACAGACTACTGACATGGAGATGAGTAATAACTACTAACTACTGACATGGAGATGAGTAATAACTACTAACAGCTACTGACATGGAGATGAGTAATAACTACTAACTACTGACATGGAGATGAGTAATAACTACTAACACTACTGACATGGAGATGAGTAATAACTACTAACAGACTACTGACATGGAGATGAGTAATAACTACTAACAGACTACTGACATGGAGATGAGTAATAACTACTAACTACTGACATGGAGATGAGTAATAACTACTAACTACTAACTACTGACATGGAGATGAGTAATAACTACTAACTACTGACATGGAGATGAGTAATAACTACTAACTACTGACATGGAGATGAGTAATAACTACTAACTACTGACATGGAGATGAGTAATAACTACTAACAGACTACTGACATGGAGATGAGTAATAACTACTAACAGACTACTGACATGGAGATGAGTAATAACTACTAACTACTGACATGGAGATGAGTAATAACTACTAACTACTGACATGGAGATGAGTAATAACTACTAACTACTGACATGGAGATGAGTAATAACTACTAACAGACTACTGACATGGAGATGAGTAATAACTACTAACAGACTACTGACATGGAGATGAGTAATAACTACTAACAGACTACTGACATGGAGATGAGTAATAACTACTAACTACTGACATGGAGATGAGTAATAACTACTAACCACTGACATGGAGATGAGCAATAACTACTAACTACTGACATGGAGATGAGCAATAACTACTAACTACTGACATGGAGATGAGTAATAACTACTAACTACTGACATGGACATGAGTAATAACTTCTAACTACTGACATGGATATGAGTAATAACTTCTAACTACTGACATGGATATGAGTAATAACTACTAACTACTGACATGGAGATGAGTAATAACTACTAACTACTGACATGGAGATGAGTAATAACTACTAACTACTGACATGGAGATGAGTAATAACTACTAACTACTGACATGGATATGAGTAATAACTACTAACAGACTACTGACATGGAGATGAGTAATAACTACTAACTACTGACATGGAGATGAGTAATAACTACTAACAGACTACTGACATGGAGATGAGTAATAACTACTAACGACTACTGACATGGAGATGAGTAATAACTACTAACTACTGACATGGAGATGAGTAATAACTACTAACTACTGACATGGAGATGAGTAATAACTACTAACTACTGACATGGAGATGAGTAATAACTACTAACTACTGACATGGAGATGAGTAATAACTACTAACTACTGACATGGAGATGAGTAATAACTACTAACAGACTACTGACATGGAGATGAGTAATAACTACTAACAGACTACTGACATGGAGATGAGTAATAACTACTAACACTACTGACATGGAGATGAGTAATAACTACTAACTACTGACATGGAGATGAGTAATAACTACTAACTACTGACATGGAGATGAGTAATAACTACTAACTACTGACATGGAGATGAGCAATAAATACTAACTACTGACATGGAGATGAGTAATAACTACTAACAGACTACTGACATGGAGATGAGTAATAACTACTAACAGACTACTGACATGGAGATGAGTAATAACTACTAACAGACTACTGACATGGAGATGCTTAATAACTACTAACAGACTACTGACATGGAAATGAGTAATAACTACTAACTACTGACATGGAGATGAGTAATAACTACTAACTACTAACATGGAGATGAGTAATAACTACTAACTACTGACATGGAGATGGGTAATAACTACTAACTACTGACATGGAGATGAGTAATAACTACTAACTACTAACATGGAGATGAGTAAAAACTACTAACAGACTACTGACATGGAGATGAGTAATAACTACTAACAGACTACTGACATGGAGATGAGTAATAACTACTAACTACTGACATGGAGATGAGTAATAACTACTAACTACTGACATGGAGATGAGTAAAAACTACTAACAGACTACTGACATGGAGATGAGTAATAACTACTAACAGACTACTGACATGGAGATGAGTAATAACTACTAACAGACTACTGACATGGAGATGAGTAATAACTACTAACAGACTACTGACATGGAGATGAGTAATAACTACTAACTACTGACATGGAGATGAGTAATAACTACTAACAACTGACATGGAGATGAGCAATAACTACTAACTACTGACATGGAGATGAGTAATAACTACTAACTACTGACATGGAGATGAGTAATAACTACTAACTACTGACATGGACATGAGTAATAACTTCTAACTACTGACATGGATATGAGTAATAACTTCTAACTACTGACATGGATATGAGTAATAACTACTAACTACTGACATGGAGATGAGTAATAACTACTAACTACTGACATGGAGATGAGCAATAACTACTAACTACTGACATGGAGATGAGTAATAACTACTAACTACTGACATGGATATGAGTAATAACTACTAACAGACTACTGACATGGAGATGAGTAATAACTACTAACTACTGACATGGAGATGAGTAATAACTACTAACAGACTACTGACATGGAGATGAGTAATAACTACTAACAGACTACTGACATGGAGATGAGTAATAACTACTAACTACTGACATGGAGATGAGTAATAACTACTAACTACTGACATGGAGATGAGTAATAACTACTAACTACTGACATGGAGATGAGTAATAACTACTAACAGACTACTGACATGGAGATGAGTAATAACTACTAACGCTACTGACATGGAGATGAGTAATAACTACTAACAGACTACTGACATGGAGATGAGTAATAACTACTAACAGACTACTGACATGGAGATGAGTAATAACTACTAACAGACTACTGACATGGAGATGAGTAATAACTACTAACTACTGACATGGAGATGAGTAATAACTACTAACTACTGACATGGAGATGAGCAATAAATACTAACTACTGACATGGAGATGAGCAATAAATACTAACTACTGACATGGAGATGAGTAATAACTACTAACAGACTACTGACATGGAGATGAGTAATAACTACTAACAGACTACTGACATGGAGATGAGTAATAACTACTAACAGACTACTGACATGGAGATGAGTAATAACTACTAACTACTGACATGGAGATGAGTAATAACTACTAACCACTGACATGGAGATGAGCAATAACTACTAACTACTGACATGGAGATGAGCAATAACTACTAACTACTGACATGGAGATGAGCAATAACTACTAACTACTGACATGGAGATGAGTAATAACTTCTAACTACTGACATGGATATGAGTAATAACTACTAACTACTGACATGGAGATGAGTAATAACTACTAACTACTGACATGGAGATGAGTAATAACTACTAACACACTACTGACATGGAGATGAGTAATAACTACTAACACACTACTGACATGGAGATGAGTAATAACTACTAACTACTGACATGGAGATGAGTAATAACTACTAACTACTGACATGGAGATGAGTAATAAGTACTAACTACTGACATGGAGATGAGTAATAACTACTAACAGACTACTGACATGGAGATGAGTAATAACTACTAACTACTGACATGGAGATGAGTAATAAATACTAACTACTAACATGGAGATGAGCAATAACTACTAACTACTAACATGGAGATGAGCAATAACTACTAACTACTGACATTGAGATGAGCAATAACTACTAACTACTGACATGGAGATGAGTAATAACTACTAACTACTGACATGGAGATGAGTAATAACTACCAACTACTGACATGGAGATGAGTAATAAATACTAACTACTAACATGGAGATGAGCAATAACTACTAACTACTAACATGGAGATGAGCAATAACTACTAACTACTGACATGGAGATGAGCAATAACTACTAACTACTGACATGGAGATGAGTAATAACTACTAACAGACTACTGACATGGAGATGAGTAATAACTACTAACAGACTACTGACATGGAGATGAGTAATAACTACTAACAGACTACTGATATGGAAATAAGTAATAACTACTAACTACTGACTTGGAGATGAGTAATAACTACTAACTACTGACATGGAGATGAGCAATAACTACTAACTACTGACATGGAGATGAGTAATAACTACTAACTACTGACATGGAGATGAGTAATAACTACTAACTACTAACATGGAGATGAGTAAAAACTACTAACAGACTACTGACATGGAGATGAGTAATAACTACTAACAGACTACTGACATGGAGATGAGTAATAACTACTAACAGACTACTGACATGGAGATGAGTAATAACTACTAACAGACTACTGACATGGAGATGAGTAATAACTACTAACTACTGACATGGAGATGAGTAATAACTACTAACAGACTACTGACATGGAGATGAGTAATAACTACTAACTACTGACATGGAGATGAGTAATAACTACTAACAGACTACTGACATGGAGATGAGTAATAACTACTAACAGACTACTGACATGGAGATGAGTAATAACTACTAACTACTGACATGGAGATGAGTAATAACTACTAACTACTGACATGGAGATGAGTAATAACTACTAACTACTGACATGGAGATGAGTAATAACTACTAACAGACTACTGACATGGAGATGAGTAATAACTACTAACTACTGACATGGAGATGAGTAATAACTACTAACAGACTACTGACATGGAGATGAGTAATAACTACTAACAGACTACTGACATGGAGATGAGTAATAACTACTAACAGACTACTGACATGGAAATGAGTAATAACTACTAACTACTGACATGGAGATGAGTAATAACTACTAACTACTGACATGGAGATGAGCAATAAATACTAACTACTGACATGGAGATGAGCAATAACTACTAACTACTGACATGGAGATGAGTAATAACTACTAACAGACTACTGACATGGAGATGAGTAATAACTACTAACTACTGACATGGAGATGAGTAATAACTACTAACAGACTACTGACATGGAGATGAGTAATAACTACTAACAGACTACTGACATGGAGATGAGTAATAACTACTAACTACTGACATGGAGATGAGTAATAACTACTAACAGACTACTGACATGGAGATGAGTAATAACTACTAACAGACTACTGACATGGAGATGAGTAATAACTACTAACAGACTACTGACATGGAAATGAGTAATAACTACTAACGACTACTGACATGGAGATGAGTAATAACTACTAACAGACTACTGACATGGAGATGAGTAATAACTACTAACAACTACTGACATGGAGATGAGTAATAACTACTAACTACTGACATGGAGATGAGTAATAACTACTAACTACTGACATGGAGATGAGCAATAACTACTAACTACTGACATGGAGATGAGTAATAACTTCTAACTACTGACATGGAGATGAGTAATAACTACTAACACACTACTGACATGGAGATGAGTAATAACTACTAACACACTACTGACATGGAGATGAGTAATAACTACTAACTACTGACATGGAGATGAGTAATAACTACTAACTACTAACATGGAGATGAGCAATAACTACTAACTACTGACATGGAGATGAGCAATAACTACTAACTACTGACATGGAGATGAGTAATAACTACTAACAGACTACTGACATGGAGATGAGTAATAACTACTAACAGACTACTGACATGGAGATGAGTAATAACTACTAACAGACTACTGACATGGAAATGAGTAATAACTACTAACTACTGACATGGAGATGAGTAATAACTACTAACTACTGACATGGAGATGAGCAATAAATACTAACTACTGACATGGAGATGAGCAATAAATACTAACTACTGACATGGAGATGAGTAATAACTACTAACAGACTACTGACATGGAGATGAGTAATAACTACTAACAGACTACTGACATGGAGATGAGTAATAACTACTAACCTACTGACATGGAGATGAGTAATAACTACTAACCACTGACATGGAGATGAGCAATAACTACTAACTACTGACATGGAGATGAGCAATAACTACTAACTACTGACATGGAGATGAGCAATAACTACTAACTACTGACATGGAGATGAGTAATAACTTCTAACTACTGACATGGATATGAGTAATAACTACTAACTACTGACATGGAGATGAGTAATAACTACTAACACACTACTGACATGGAGATGAGTAATAACTACTAACACACTACTGACATGGAGATGAGTAATAACTACTAACACACTACTGACATGGAGATGAGTAATAACTACTAACTACTGACATGGAGATGAGTAATAACTACTAACTACTGACATGGAGATGAGTAATAAGTACTAACTACTGACATGGAGATGAGTAATAACTACTAACAGACTACTGACATGGAGATGAGTAATAACTACTAACTACTGACATGGAGATGAGTAATAAATACTAACTACTAACATGGAGATGAGTAATAACTACTAACTACTAACATGGAGATGAGCAATAACTACTAACTACTGACATTGAGATGAGCAATAACTACTAACTACTGACATGGAGATGAGTAATAACTACTAACTACTGACATGGAGATGAGTAATAACTACCAACTACTGACATGGAGATGAGTAATAACTACTAACTACTAACATGGAGATGAGCAATAACTACTAACTACTAACATGGAGATGAGTAATAACTACTAACTACTGACATGGAGATGAGCAATAACTACTAACTACTGACATGGAGATGAGTAATAACTACTAACTACTGACATGGAGATGAGTAATAACTACTAACAGACTACTGACATGGAGATGAGTAATAACTACTAACAGACTACTGACATGGAGATGAGTAATAACTACTAACAGACTACTGACATGGAAATAAGTAATAACTACTAACTACTGACTTGGAGATGAGTAATAACTACTAACTACTGACATGGAGATGAGCAATAACTACTAACTACTGACATGGAGATGAGTAATAACTACTAACTACTGACATGGAGATGAGTAATAACTACTAACTACTGACATGGAGATGAGTAATAACTACTAACAACTACTGACATGGAGATGAGTAATAACTACTAACCTACTGACATGGAGATGAGTAATAACTACTAACAACTACTGACATGGAGATGAGTAATAACTACTAACACTACTGACATGGAGATGAGTAATAACTACTAACTACTGACATGGAGATGAGTAATAACTACTAACTACTGACATGGAGATGAGTAATAACTACTAACCTACTGACATGGAGATGAGTAATAACTACTAACAGACTACTGACATGGAGATGAGTAATAACTACTAACAGACTACTGACATGGAGATGAGTAATAACTACTAACAACTACTGACATGGAGATGAGTAATAACTACTAACTACTAACATGGAGATGAGTAATAACTACTAACCTACTGACATGGAGATGAGTAATAACTACTAACATACTGACATGGAGATGAGTAATAACTACTAACCTACTGACATGGAGATGAGTAATAACTACTAACAACTACTGACATGGAGATGAGTAATAACTACTAACACTACTGACATGGAGATGAGTAATAACTACTAACTACTGACATGGAGATGAGTAATAACTACTAACAGACTACTGACATGGAGATGAGTAATAACTACTAACTACTGACATGGAGATGAGTAATAACTACTAACTACTGACATGGAGATGAGTAATAACTACTAACACTACTGACATGGAGATGAGTAATAACTACTAACCTACTGACATGGAGATGAGTAATAACTACTAACTACTAACATGGAGATGAGCAATAACTACTAACTACTGACATGGAGATGAGTAATAACTACTAACAACTACTGACATGGAGATGAGTAATAACTACTAACACACTACTGACATGGAGATGAGTAATAACTACTAACTACTGACATGGAGATGAGTAATAACTACTAACTACTAACATGGAGATGAGCAATAACTACTAACTACTGACATGGAGATGAGCAATAACTACTAACTACTGACATGGAGATGAGTAATAACTACTAACAGACTACTGACATGGAGATGAGTAATAACTACTAACAGACTACTGACATGGAGATGAGTAATAACTACTAACAACTACTGACATGGAAATGAGTAATAACTACTAACTACTGACATGGAGATGAGTAATAACTACTAACTACTGACATGGAGATGAGCAATAAATACTAACTACTGACATGGAGATGAGCAATAACTACTAACCTACTGACATGGAGATGAGTAATAACTACTAACAGACTACTGACATGGAGATGAGTAATAACTACTAACAGACTACTGACATGGAGATGAGTAATAACTACTAACTACTGACATGGAGATGAGTAATAACTACTAACCACTGACATGGAGATGAGCAATAACTACTAACTACTGACATGGAGATGAGCAATAACTACTAACTACTGACATGGAGATGAGCAATAACTACTAACTACTGACATGGAGATGAGTAATAACTTCTAACTACTGACATGGAGATGAGTAATAACTACTAACTACTGACATGGAGATGAGTAATAACTACTAACACTACTGACATGGAGATGAGTAATAACTACTAACACACTACTGACATGGAGATGAGTAATAACTACTAACTACTGACATGGAGATGAGTAATAACTACTAACTACTGACATGGAGATGAGTAATAAGTACTAACTACTGACATGGAGATGAGTAATAACTACTAACAGACTACTGACATGGAGATGAGTAATAACTACTAACTACTGACATGGAGATGAGTAATAAATACTAACTACTAACATGGAGATGAGTAATAACTACTAACTACTGACATGGAGATGAGTAATAACTACTAACTACTGACATGGAGATGAGTAATAACTACTAACTACTGACATGGAGATGAGTAATAACTACTAACTACTGACATGGAGATGAGTAATAACTACTAACTACTAACATGGAGATGAGTAATAACTACTAACTACTAACATGGAGATGAGTAATAACTACTAACTACTGACATGGAGATGAGCAATAACTACTAACTACTGACATGGAGATGAGTAATAACTACTAACTACTGACATGGAGATGAGTAATAACTACTAACAGACTACTGACATGGAGATGAGTAATAACTACTAACAGACTACTGACATGGAGATGAGTAATAACTACTAACAGACTACTGACATGGAGATGAGTAATAACTACTAACAGACTACTGACATGGAAATGAGTAATAACTACTAACTACTGACATGGAGATGAGTAATAACTACTAACTACTAACATGGAGATGAGTAATAACTACTAACTACTGACATGGAGATGGGTAATAACTACTAACTACTGACATGGAGATGAGTAATAACTACTAACTACTAACATGGAGATGAGTAAAAACTACTAACAACTACTGACATGGAGATGAGTAATAACTACTAACAACTACTGACATGGAGATGAGTAATAACTACTAACAGACTACTGACATGGAGATGAGTAATAACTACTAACTACTAACATGGAGATGAGTAAAAACTACTAACAGACTACTGACATGGAGATGAGTAATAACTACTAACAGACTACTGACATGGAAATAAGTAATAACTACTAACTACTGACATGGA
Organism: Salmo salar; assembly: GCF_905237065.1. Taxonomy (NCBI): domain Eukaryota; kingdom Metazoa; phylum Chordata; class Actinopteri; order Salmoniformes; family Salmonidae; genus Salmo; species Salmo salar. The sequence continues at coordinate 10,928 of NW_025549598.1, read as the reverse complement.
GATGAGTAATAACTACTAACTACTGACATGGAGATGAGCAATAACTACTAACTACTGACATGGAGATGAGTAATAACTACTAACTACTGACATGGAGATGAGTAATAACTACTAACTACTGACATGGAGATGAGTAATAACTACTAACTACTGACATGGAGATGAGTAATAACTACTAACTACTGACATGGAGATGAGTAATAACTACTAACTACTAACATGGAGATGAGTAATAACTACTAACTACTGACATGGAGATGAGCAATAAATACTAACTACTGACATGGAGATGAGCAATAAATACTAACTACTGACATGGAGATGAGTAATAACTACTAACAGACTACTGACATGGAGATGAGTAATAACTACTAACAGACTACTGACATGGAGATGAGTAATAACTACTAACAGACTACTGACATGGAGATGAGTAATAACTACTAACAGACTACTGACATGGAAATGAGTAATAACTACTAACTACTGACATGGAGATGAGTAATAACTACTAACTACTAACATGGAGATGAGTAATAACTACTAACTACTGACATGGAGATGGGTAATAACTACTAACTACTGACATGGAGATGAGTAATAACTACTAACTACTAACATGGAGATGAGTAAAAACTACTAACAGACTACTGACATGGAGATGAGTAATAACTACTAACAGACTACTGACATGGAGATGAGTAATAACTACTAACAGACTACTGACATGGAGATGAGTAATAACTACTAACAACTACTGACATGGAGATGAGTAATAACTACTAACACTACTGACATGGAGATGAGTAATAACTACTAACATGGAGATGAGTAATAACTACTAACAACTACTGACATGGAGATGAGTAATAACTACTAACAGACTACTGACATGGAGATGAGTAATAACTACTAACTACTGACATGGAGATGAGTAATAACTACTAACTACTGACATGGAGATGAGTAATAACTACTAACTACTGACATGGAGATGAGCAATAACTACTAACTACTGACATGGAGATGAGTAATAACTACTAACTACTGACATGGAGATGAGTAATAACTACTAACTACTGACATGGAGATGAGTAATAACTACTAACTACTAACATGGAGATGAGTAATAACTACTAACAGACTACTGACATGGAGATGAGTAATAACTACTAACAGACTACTGACATGGAAATGAGTAATAACTACTAACTACTGACATGGAGATGAGCAATAAATACTAACTACTGACATGGAGATGAGCAATAAATACTAACTACTGACATGGAGATGAGTAATAACTACTAACAGACTACTGACATGGAGATGAGTAATAACTACTAACACTACTGACATGGAGATGAGTAATAACTACTAACAGACTACTGACATGGAGATGAGTAATAACTACTAACAGACTACTGACATGGAAATGAGTAATAACTACTAACTACTGACATGGAGATGAGTAATAACTACTAACTACTAACATGGAGATGAGTAATAACTACTAACTACTGACATGGAGATGGGTAATAACTACTAACTACTGACATGGAGATGAGTAATAACTACTAACTACTAACATGGAGATGAGTAAAAACTACTAACAGACTACTGACATGGAGATGAGTAATAACTACTAACAGACTACTGACATGGAGATGAGTAATAACTACTAACAGACTACTGACATGGAGATGAGTAATAACTACTAACTACTAACATGGAGATGAGTAAAAACTACTAACAGACTACTGACATGGAGATGAGTAATAACTACTAACAGACTACTGACATGGAGATGAGTAATAACTACTAACAACTACTGACATGGAGATGAGTAATAACTACTAACAGACTACTGACATGGAGATGAGTAATAACTACTAACTACTGACATGGAGATGAGTAATAACTACTAACCACTGACATGGAGATGAGTAATAACTACTAACTACTGACATGGAGATGAGTAATAACTACTAACTACTGACATGGAGATGAGTAATAACTACTAACAGCTACTGACATGGAGATGAGTAATAACTACTAACTACTGACATGGAGATGAGTAATAACTACTAACAACTACTGACATGGAGATGAGTAATAACTACTAACTACTGACATGGAGATGAGTAATAACTACTAACAACTACTGACATGGAGATGAGTAATAACTACTAACACTACTGACATGGAGATGAGTAATAACTACTAACACTACTGACATGGAGATGAGTAATAACTACTAACTACTGACATGGAGATGAGTAATAACTACTAACTACTGACATGGAGATGAGTAATAACTACTAACTACTGACATGGAGATGAGCAATAACTACTAACTACTGACATGGAGATGAGTAATAACTACTAACAGACTACTGACATGGAGATGAGTAATAACTACTAACACTACTGACATGGAGATGAGTAATAACTACTAACATACTGACATGGAGATGAGTAATAACTACTAACAATACTGACATGGAGATGAGTAATAACTACTAACACTACTGACATGGAGATGAGTAATAACTACTAACGTACTGACATGGAGATGAGTAATAACTACTAACTACTGACATGGAGATGAGTAATAACTACTAACTACTGACATGGAGATGAGTAATAACTACTAACAACTACTGACATGGAGATGAGTAATAACTACTAACGTACTGACATGGAGATGAGCAATAACTACTAACTACTGACATGGAGATGAGTAATAACTACTAACTACTAACATGGAGATGAGCAATAACTACTAACTACTGACATGGAGATGAGCAATAACTACTAACTACTGACATGGAGATGAGTAATAACTACTAACTACTGACATGGAGATGAGCAATAACTACTAACTACTGACATGGAGATGAGTAATAACTACTAACAGACTACTGACATGGAGATGAGTAATAACTACTAACAGACTACTGACATGGAGATGAGTAATAACTACTAACAGACTACTGACATGGAGATGAGTAATAACTACTAACTACTGACATGGAGATGAGTAATAACTACTAACTACTGACATGGAGATGAGTAATAACTACTAACTACTGACATGGAGATGAGTAATAACTACTAACTACTGACATGGAGATGAGTAATAACTACTAACTACTGACATGGAGATGAGTAAAAACTACTAACCTACTGACATGGAGATGAGTAATAACTACTAACAACTACTGACATGGAGATGAGTAATAACTACTAACAACTACTGACATGGAGATGAGTAATAACTACTAACCTACTGACATGGAGATGAGTAATAACTACTAACCTACTGACATGGAGATGAGTAATAACTACTAACAGACTACTGACATGGAGATGAGTAATAACTACTAACGCTACTGACATGGAGATGAGTAATAACTACTAACAGACTACTGACATGGAGATGAGTAATAACTACTAACACTACTGACATGGAGATGAGTAATAACTACTAACTACTGACATGGAGATGAGTAATAACTACTAACTACTGACATGGAGATGAGTAATAACTACTAACTACTGACATGGAGATGAGTAATAACTACTAACTACTGACATGGAGATGAGTAATAACTACTAACTACTGACATGGAGATGAGTAATAACTACTAACACTACTAACATGGAGATGAGTAATAACTACTAACAGACTACTGACATGGAGATGAGTAATAACTACTAACAGACTACTGACATGGAAATGAGTAATAACTACTAACCTACTGACATGGAGATGAGTAATAACTACTAACTACTGACATGGAGATGAGCAATAACTACTAACTACTGACATGGAGATGAGCAATAACTACTAACTACTGACATGGAGATGAGTAATAACTACTAACACTACTGACATGGAGATGAGTAATAACTACTAACGTACTGACATGGAGATGAGTAATAACTACTAACAGACTACTGACATGGAGATGAGTAATAACTACTAACAGACTACTGACATGGAGATGAGTAATAACTACTAACAATACTGACATGGAGATGAGTAATAACTACTAACTACTGACATGGAGATGAGTAATAACTACTAACAACTACTGACATGGAGATGAGTAATAACTACTAACAGTACTGACATGGAGATGAGTAATAACTACTAACACTACTGACATGGAGATGAGTAATAACTACTAACAGACTACTGACATGGAGATGAGTAATAACTACTAACAGACTACTGACATGGAGATGAGTAATAACTACTAACTACTGACATGGAGATGAGTAATAACTACTAACTACTGACATGGAGATGAGCAATAACTACTAACTACTGACATGGAGATGAGTAATAACTACTAACTACTGACATGGATATGAGTAATAACTACTAACAGACTACTGACATGGAGATGAGTAATAACTACTAACACTACTGACATGGAGATGAGTAATAACTACTAACTACTGACATGGAGATGAGTAATAACTACTAACATACTGACATGGAGATGAGCAATAACTACTAACTACTGACATGGAGATGAGTAATAACTACTAACTACTGACATGGAGATGAGTAATAACTACTAACAGACTACTGACATGGAGATGAGTAATAACTACTAACACACTACTGACATGGAGATGAGTAATAACTACTAACTACTGACATGGAGATGAGTAATAACTACTAACTACTGACATGGAGATGAGTAATAACTACTAACTACTGACATGGAGATGAGCAATAACTACTAACTACTGACATGGAGATGAGTAATAACTACTAACAGACTACTGACATGGAGATGAGTAATAACTACTAACAGACTACTGACATGGAGATGAGTAATAACTACTAACAGACTACTGACATGGAGATGAGTAATAACTACTAACTACTGACATGGAGATGAGTAATAACTACTAACCACTGACATGGAGATGAGCAATAACTACTAACTACTGACATGGAGATGAGCAATAACTACTAACTACTGACATGGAGATGAGCAATAACTACTAACTACTGACATGGAGATGAGTAATAACTTCTAACTACTGACATGGATATGAGTAATAACTACTAACTACTGACATGGAGATGAGTAATAACTACTAACACACTACTGACATGGAGATGAGTAATAACTACTAACACACTACTGACATGGAGATGAGTAATAACTACTAACACACTACTGACATGGAGATGAGTAATAACTACTAACTACTGACATGGAGATGAGTAATAACTACTAACAGACTACTGACATGGAGATGAGTAATAACTACTAACTACTGACATGGAGATGAGTAATAACTACTAACAGACTACTGACATGGAGATGAGTAATAACTACTAACTACTGACATGGAGATGAGTAATAACTACTAACTACTGACATGGAGATGAGCAATAACTACTAACTACTGACATGGAGATGAGCAATAACTACTAACTACTGACATTGAGATGAGCAATAACTACTAACTACTGACATGGAGATGAGTAATAACTACTAACGCTACTGACATGGAGATGAGTAATAACTACCAACTACTGACATGGAGATGAGTAATAACTACTAACTACTAACATGGAGATGAGCAATAACTACTAACTACTGACATGGAGATGAGCAATAACTACTAACAGTACTGACATGGAGATGAGCAATAACTACTAACAGTACTGACATGGAGATGAGTAATAACTACTAACGCTACTGACATGGAGATGAGTAATAACTACTAACAGACTACTGACATGGAGATGAGTAATAACTACTAACAGACTACTGACATGGAGATGAGTAATAACTACTAACAGACTACTGACATGGAGATAAGTAATAACTACTAACTACTGACTTGGAGATGAGTAATAACTACTAACTACTGACATGGAGATGAGCAATAACTACTAACTACTGACATGGAGATGAGTAATAACTACTAACTACTGACATGGAGATGAGTAATAACTACTAACTACTGACATGGAGATGAGTAATAACTACTAACCTACTGACATGGAGATGAGTAATAACTACTAACGCTACTGACATGGAGATGAGTAATAACTACTAACACTACTGACATGGAGATGAGTAATAACTACTAACAGACTACTGACATGGAGATGAGTAATAACTACTAACTACTGACATGGAGATGAGTAATAACTACTAACCTACTGACATGGAGATGAGTAATAACTACTAACTACTGACATGGAGATGAGTAATAACTACTAACAGACTACTGACATGGAGATGAGTAATAACTACTAACAGACTACTGACATGGAGATGAGTAATAACTACTAACAACTACTGACATGGAGATGAGTAATAACTACTAACGACTACTAACATGGAGATGAGTAATAACTACAAACAGACTACTGACATGGAGATGAGTAATAACTACTAACAACTACTGACATGGAGATGAGTAATAACTACTAACCTACTGACATGGAGATGAGTAATAACTACTAACCTACTGACATGGAGATGAGTAATAACTACTAACAGACTACTGACATGGAGATGAGTAATAACTACTAACTACTGACATGGAGATGAGTAATAACTACTAACAACTACTGACATGGAGATGAGTAATAACTACTAACATACTGACATGGAGATGAGTAATAACTACTAACTACTGACATGGAGATGAGTAATAACTACTAACTACTGACATGGAGATGAGTAATAACTACTAACAGACTACTGACATGGAGATGAGTAATAACTACTAACAACTACTGACATGGAGATGAGTAATAACTACTAACACTACTGACATGGAGATGAGTAATAACTACTAACAACTACTGACATGGAGATGAGTAATAACTACTAACTACTGACATGGAGATGAGTAATAACTACTAACTACTGACATGGAGATGAGTAATAACTACTAACAACTACTGACATGGAGATGAGTAATAACTACTAACGCTACTGACATGGAGATGAGTAATAACTACTAACTACTGACATGGAGATGAGTAATAACTACTAACTACTGACATGGAGATGAGTAATAACTACTAACTACTGACATGGAGATGAGTAATAACTACTAACTACTAACATGGAGATGAGTAATAACTACTAACGCTACTGACATGGAGATGAGTAATAACTACTAACAACTACTGACATGGAGATGAGTAATAACTACTAACACACTACTGACATGGAGATGAGTAATAACTACTAACTACTGACATGGAGATGAGTAATAACTACTAACTACTAACATGGAGATGAGCAATAACTACTAACTACTGACATGGAGATGAGCAATAACTACTAACTACTGACATGGAGATGAGTAATAACTACTAACAGACTACTGACATGGAGATGAGTAATAACTACTAACAGACTACTGACATGGAGATGAGTAATAACTACTAACAGACTACTGACATGGAAATGAGTAATAACTACTAACTACTGACATGGAGATGAGTAATAACTACTAACTACTGACATGGAGATGAGCAATAACTACTAACTACTGACATGGAGATGAGCAATAAATACTAACTACTGACATGGAGATGAGTAATAACTACTAACAGACTACTGACATGGAGATGAGTAATAACTACTAACAGACTACTGACATGGAGATGAGTAATAACTACTAACTACTGACATGGAGATGAGTAATAACTACTAACCACTGACATGGAGATGAGCAATAACTACTAACTACTGACATGGAGATGAGCAATAACTACTAACTACTGACATGGAGATGAGCAATAACTACTAACTACTGACATGGAGATGAGTAATAACTTCTAACTACTGACATGGAGATGAGTAATAACTACTAACTACTGACATGGAGATGAGTAATAACTACTAACAGACTACTGACATGGAGATGAGTAATAACTACTAACACACTACTGACATGGAGATGAGTAATAACTACTAACACTACTGACATGGAGATGAGTAATAACTACTAACGTACTGACATGGAGATGAGTAATAACTACTAACTACTGACATGGAGATGAGTAATAACTACTAACAGCTACTGACATGGAGATGAGTAATAACTACTAACAGACTACTGACATGGAGATGAGTAATAACTACTAACTACTGACATGGAGATGAGTAATAACTACTAACTACTAACATGGAGATGAGCAATAACTACTAACTACTGACATTGAGATGAGCAATAACTACTAACTACTGACATGGAGATGAGTAATAACTACTAACGCTACTGACATGGAGATGAGTAATAACTACCAACTACTGACATGGAGATGAGTAATAACTACTAACTACTGACATGGAGATGAGTAATAACTACTAACTACTGACATGGAGATGAGCAATAACTACTAACTACTGACATGGAGATGAGCAATAACTACTAACTACTGACATGGAGATGAGTAATAACTACTAACTACTGACATGGAGATGAGTAATAACTACTAACGACTACTGACATGGAGATGAGTAATAACTACTAACAGACTACTGACATGGAGATGAGTAATAACTACTAACAGACTACTGACATGGAGATGAGTAATAACTACTAACTACTGACATGGAGATGAGTAATAACTACTAACTACTGACATGGAGATGAGCAATAACTACTAACTACTGACATGGAGATGAGTAATAACTACTAACTACTGACATGGAGATGAGTAATAACTACTAACTACTGACATGGAGATGAGTAATAACTACTAACAACTACTGACATGGAGATGAGTAATAACTACTAACTACTGACATGGAGATGAGTAATAACTACTAACAGACTACTGACATGGAGATGAGTAATAACTACTAACTACTGACATGGAGATGAGTAATAACTACTAACCTACTGACATGGAGATGAGTAATAACTACTAACTACTGACATGGAGATGAGTAATAACTACTAACACTACTGACATGGAGATGAGTAATAACTACTAACACTACTGACATGGAGATGAGTAATAACTACTAACAGACTACTGACATGGAGATGAGTAATAACTACTAACAGACTACTGACATGGAGATGAGTAATAACTACTAACACTACTGACATGGAGATGAGTAATAACTACTAACAGATACTGACATGGAGATGAGTAATAACTACTAACAGACTACTGACATGGAGATGAGTAATAACTACTAACTACTGACATGGAGATGAGTAATAACTACTAACGCTACTGACATGGAGATGAGTAATAACTACTAACACTACTGACATGGAGATGAGTAATAACTACTAACTACTGACATGGAGATGAGTAATAACTACTAACGTACTAACATGGAGATGAGCAATAACTACTAACAGACTACTGACATGGAGATGAGTAATAACTACTAACAGACTACTGACATGGAGATGAGTAATAACTACTAACAGACTACTGACATGGAGATGAGTAATAACTACTAACACTACTGACATGGAAATGAGTAATAACTACTAACTACTGACATGGAGATGAGTAATAACTACTAACTACTGACATGGAGATGAGCAATAACTACTAACTACTGACATGGAGATGAGTAATAACTACTAACTACTGACATGGAGATGAGTAATAACTTCTAACTACTGACATGGAGATGAGTAATAACTACTAACTACTGACATGGAGATGAGTAATAACTACTAACTACTGACATGGAGATGAGTAATAACTACTAACACACTACTGACATGGAGATGAGTAATAACTACTAACACACTACTGACATGGAGATGAGTAATAACTACTAACGTACTGACATGGAGATGAGTAATAACTACTAACCTACTGACATGGAGATGAGTAATAAGTACTAACTACTGACATGGAGATGAGTAATAACTACTAACAGACTACTGACATGGAGATGAGTAATAACTACTAACTACTGACATGGAGATGAGTAATAAATACTAACTACTAACATGGAGATGAGCAATAACTACTAACTACTGACATGGAGATGAGCAATAACTACTAACTACTGACATGGAGATGAGTAATAACTACTAACTACTGACATGGAGATGAGTAATAACTACCAACTACTGACATGGAGATGAGTAATAACTACTAACTACTAACATGGAGATGAGCAATAACTACTAACTACTGACATGGAGATGAGTAATAACTACTAACAGACTACTGACATGGAGATGAGCAATAACTACTAACTACTGACATGGAGATGAGTAATAACTACTAACCTACTGACATGGAGATGAGTAATAACTACTAACAACTACTGACATGGAGATGAGTAATAACTACTAACCTACTGACATGGAGATGAGTAATAACTACTAACAGACTACTGACATGGAGATGAGTAATAACTACTAACAGACTACTGACATGGAGATGAGTAATAACTACTAACCTACTGACATGGAGATGAGTAATAACTACTAACAACTACTGACATGGAGATGAGTAATAACTACTAACCCTACTGACATGGAGATGAGTAATAACTACTAACTACTGACATGGAGATGAGTAATAACTACTAACAGACTACTGACATGGAGATGAGTAATAACTACTAACGTACTGACATGGAGATGAGTAATAACTACTAACTACTGACATGGAGATGAGTAATAACTACTAACAGACTACTGACATGGAGATGAGTAATAACTACTAACAGACTACTGACATGGAGATGAGTAATAACTACTAACTACTAACATGGAGATGAGTAATAACTACTAACTACTGACATGGAGATGAGTAATAACTACTAACAGACTACTGACATGGAGATGAGTAATAACTACTAACACTACTGACATGGAGATGAGTAATAACTACTAACAGACTACTGACATGGAGATGAGTAATAACTACTAAC
>NW_025549597.1:0-56949 GCF_905237065.1 Salmo salar | reverse complement strand
GACTACCAGATGGACTACCAGATGGACTAAATTCCTTTTATGCTCACTTCGAGGCAAGCAACACTGAAGCATGCACGAGAGCACCTGCTATTCCAGACGACTGTGTGATCACACTCTCCGTAGCCGATGTGAGTAAGACCTTTAAACAGGTCAACATTCACAAGGCCGCGGGGCCAGATGGATTACCAGGACGTGTACTCAAAGCATGCGCGGACCAACTGGCAGGTGTGTTCAGTGACATTTTCAACCTCTCCCTGACAGTCTGTAATACCTACATGTTTCAGGAAGACCACCATAGTCCCTATGGGACTATGCCCAAGAAAGTGAAGGTAATCAGCCTAAATGACTACCGCCCGTAGCACTCACGGGGCAGTAGTCCCGTGAGTGCAACCCAGTATCTCTACTTGCACATCATCATCTGCACATCTATCACTCCAGTGTTAATGCTAAATTGAAATGATTTGCCTCTATGGCCTTTTCATTGCCTTACCTCCCTACTCTTCTACATTTGCACGCACTGCACATAGATTTTTTTCTATTGTGTTATTGACTGTACGTTTGTTTATGTGTAATTCTGTGTTGTTGTTTTTGTTGCACTGCTTTGCTTTATCTTGGCCAGGTCGCAGTTTTAAATGAGAACTTGTTCTCAACTGGCCTACATGGTTAAATACAGGTGGAAAAAAAACAAAAAAAACTCATGTCGGTAGCCATGAAGTGCTTTGAAAGGCTGGTCATGGCTCACATCAACACCATCATGCCAGAAACCCTAGTGTAATGTGGCCCTGTGTGTAGCTGGTGTAGAGAGTCAGGCGCAGGACAGCAGAAATTAGTAATCAATGTACTTTACTCAAAATACAAAAATACAAGGCAAATATACTAGCCCAGAAATAATGGACCGATTTACAAAGAACAATCACTCACAAACAAACATTGGGAACAGAGGGTTAAATAATAAACAGGTAATTGGGTGAGTGAAATCACGTGTGTAAGACTAAGACAAAACAAATGGAAAATGAAAAGTGGATCGGTGGTGGCTAGAAGGCCGGTGACGTCGACCGCCGAATGCCGCCTGAACAAGGGGAGGGACCGACTTCGGCGGAAGTCGTGACACCTAGACCCACTCCAATTCGCATACCGCCCCAACAGATCCACAGATGACGCAATCTCAATCGCACTCCACACTGCCCTTTCCCACCTGGATCTGAACACCTATGTGAGAATGCTGTTCATTGACTACAGCTCAGCGTTCAACACCATCGTGCACACAAAGCTCATCACTAAGCTAAGGACTCTGGGACTAAAACACCTCAGTCTGCAACTGGATCCTGGACTTCCTGACCGGACGCCCCAGGTGATAAGGGTAGACAACAACACATCTGCCACGCTGATCCTCAACACAGGAGCCCCTCAGGGTTGTGTACTTAGTCCCCTCCTGTACTCCCTGTTCTCCCATGACTGCATGGCCAACACGACTCCAACACCATCATTAAGTTTGCTGATGACACAACAGTGGTAGGCCTGATCAGCGACAATAATGAGACGGCCTATAGGGAGGAGGGCAGAGACCTGGCAGTGTGGTGCCTTTCTGTCAATGTGAGCAAGACAAAGGAGATGATCGTGGACTACAGGAAAAGGAAGGCGGAACACGCTCCCATTCACATCGACGGGGCTGTAGTGGAGCGGTCGAGAGTTTCAAGTTCCTTGGTGTCCACATTACCAACAAACTATCATGGTCCAAACACACCAAGAAAGTTGTGAATAGGGCACGACAACGCCTTTTCCCCCTTAGGAGACTGAAAAGATTTGGCATGGGTCCCCAGATTTTCAAAAAGTTCTACAGTTGCACCATCGAGAGCATCTGACCGGTTGCATCACCGCCTGGTATGGGAACTGCTCGGTATCTGACTGTAAGGCGCTACAGAGGGTAGTGCGTACAGCCCAGTACATCACTGGGGCCAAGCTTCCTGCCTTCCAGGACTTATATACCGTAAATTCCGGACTATAAGCCGCAACTTTTTCCCAGGCTTTGAACCTCGCGGCTTAAACAATGACACGGCTAATATATGGATTTTTCCCGCTTTCAATTTTTTTCTAAAAAAAACACATTCTGTGACGTGCTCAGTTTTTGGCGGCATGAAGCTTTCATTAGACCAATGAAATTGCCGAACGGGTTAAGGTCAAACAACTTTTTGTTTACTGTTTAGATTAAATCGAGCGCCTCAAACTTCCCATCATTCTGATTACGGTAGTCATTTTGTCACCCTCATCATGGCAAAGACACGGAGAAATGCATATGATGCAGCTTTCAAAATGAAGGCGATTGATCTGGCTGTTGGAAAAGGAAATAGAGCTGCTGCACGGGAGCTTGGTCTTAATGAGTCTGATAAGACGTTGGAAACAGCAGCGTGAGGAATTGACTCAGTGCAAAAGACAACTAAAGCTTACTGCAAATGTTTTATTTTTGTTACAAGCCGTGTTTCGTTAAAGCCTATTTATTTTTGTTACAAACCGTGTTTTGTTAAAGCCTATTTATTTTTGTTACAAGCCGTGTTTTGTTAAAGCCTGTGTAAAGTTCATTTGTTTCAATGTACCGGTAGGCACCTGCGGCTTATAGACATGTGCGGCTTATTTATGTTCAAAATAATATATTTTTTTTAAATTCAGTGGGTGCGGCTTATATTCAGGTGCGCTTAATAGTCCGGAAATTACGGTACTACGTGTTGTCAGAGGAAGGCCCCAAAAATTGTCAAAGACTAGTCACCCAAGTCATATACTGTTCTCTCTGCTACCTCATGGCAAGCGGTACCGGAGCGCCAAGTCTAGGTCCAAGAGTGCGCAAATCTGTCATCAAGACAAAGGGTGTTTACTTTGAAGAATCTAAAATCTAAAATATATTTAGATTTTTGTTAACACTTTCTTGGTTGCTACATGATTTCATATGTGTTATTTCATAATTTTGATGTCTTCATTATTATTCTACTGTCACACCCTGACCTTTTTATTTCTCTATTTGGTTAGGTCAGGGTGTGATGTGGGGTGGGCATTCTATGTTGTCTATTTCTTTGTTTTTGACCGAGTATGGTTCCTAATCAGAGGCAGCTGTCTATCGTTGTCTCTGATTGGGAATCATACTTAGGCAGCTTGTTTTCTATCTGAGTTTTGTGGGAGGTTATTTTCTATTTAGTATTCTGTTACCTGACAGAACTGTTGGCTTTTCGTTTTGTTACTTTGTGCGAGTGTTTTTTGATCAATAAAAATCATGAACACTTTCCACGCTGCGCTTTGGTCCACTCATTCCGATGAGAGCTGTTACATCTACATTGTAGAAAATAGTAAAAATAAAGAAAAAGCCTTAAATGAGTAGGTGTGACCAAACTTTTGACTGGTACTGTATGTTTTTCAACAACAGGTTATGGTCAATAATATAGAAGGCTGAAATCTAAAAGTACAGATCCCACAATCTCCTCATTATCAATATATTTCAACCAATCATCAGTCATTTGTGTCAGTGCAGTACATGTTGAGTGCCCTTCTCTATAAGCATGCTGAAAGTCTGTTGTTAATTTGTTTATATAGAAATAGCATTGTATTTGGCCAAACACACATTTTTTCACCAGCTTGCTAAGAGCTGGCAGCAAGCTGATAGGTCTGCTGTTAGAACCAGTAAAGGCCGCTTTACCACTCTTGGGGAGTTGAATGACTTTGGCTTCCCTCCAGGCCTGAGGACAAAGACTTTCCTCTAGGCTCAGATTAAAGATATGACAGATAGGAGTGGCTATAGAGTCAGCTACCATCCTCAGTAGCTTTCCATCGAAGTTGTCAATGCCAGGAGGTTTGTCATTATTGATCGATAACAATAATTATTAGTTTTGTTATGCATAAATACGATGGCTCACTGTTCGTTGTTGGCATTTCCTGCCTAAATTTGCCCACCTTGCCAATGAAGTTAATCATTAAAAAAATTGGCAACATCAAATGGTTTTGTGATGAATAAGCCATCTGATTGGATTAAAGATGGAGTGGAATTTGTCTTTATGCCCATAATTTCATTTAAAATTCTCCAAAGTTTCTCCCCATCATTCTTTATATCATTGATCTTGGCTTCATAATACAGTTTCTTCTTCTTTTTGTTGAGTTTAGTCACATCATTTCTCATTTTGCAGTTAGTCAGCCAGTCAGATGTGCAGCCAGTCTTATTAGCCACTCCTTTTGTCCCATCTCTTTCAACCATACAGTTTATAATTTCCTCACCAATCCATGGAGCCTTAACAGTTCTAACAGTCAGTTTCTTAATAGGTCCGTGTTTATCAATAATTGGAAGAAGCAATTTCATAAATTCATCAAGTGCAGCGTCTGGATGCTCCTCATTAATCACATCAGACCAACCAATATGTTTTAACATCATCCACATAAGAGTCACAGAAAAATATTTTATATGTCTTATACACTATTGGAACTTTGGGTCTATATTGTGATCACTGCATCCAATGGGTACGGATACAGCTTTAGAACAAAGTTCTACAGTATTAGTAAAAATGTGTTAGATACATTTATTTAAATTTTTTATTTTCACCTTTATTTAACCAGGTAGGCTAGTTGAGAACAAGTTCTCATTTGCAACTGTGAACCTGGCCAAGATAAAGCATAGCAATTCGACACATACAACAACACAGAGTTACACATGGAATAAACAAAACATACAGTCAATAATACAGTAGAACGAAAGAAAACAAAAAGTCTATATACAGTGAGTGCAAATGAGGTAAGTTAAGGCAATAAATAGGCCATGGTGGCGAAGTAATTACAATATAGCAATTAAACACTGGAATGGTAGATGTGCAGAAGATGAATGTGCAAGTAGAGATACTGGGGTGCAAAGGAGCAAGATAAATAAATAAATAAATACAGTATGGGGATGAGGTAGTTGGATGGGCTGTTTACAGATGGGCTATGTACAGGTGCAGTGATCTGTGAGCTGCTCTGACAGCTGGTGCTTAAATCTGGTGAGGGAGATATGAGTCTCCAGCTTCAGAGAATTTTGTAGTTCGTTCCAGTCATTGGTAGCAGAGAACTAGAAGGAAAGACGCACCAAAGGAGGAATTGGCTTTGGGGGTGACCAGTGAAATATACCTGCTGGAGCGCGTGCTACAGGTGGGTACTGCTATGGTGACCAGTGAGCTGAGATAAGGCGGGGCTTTACCAAGCAAAGACTTGTAGATGACCTGGAGCCAGTGGGTTTGACGACGAGCATGAAGCGAGGGTCAGTATATGAATGTTACCTGATGTTAGCAAATTATTGATTTCATGAAGCTTATTTTTTAGGCTACATATTCAGTATTAATATGAGCTAGTTTCAGCCCTTCCCTGGGTAGCTTATCAGAGATAGACAATAAAATGGAAAATAACAAAAACATGAAGAAAAAAAAAACAACGTTCAGCAGTTAGTGTGTGTAAATGTGTGTGCGCTGCGGGGTTGGAAGATGTGTGAATGACTCAGCGGTGAAAGACGTGTGAAACCCCAATGAATACACAATCAAAGATTATGAACATACGATAGGGGGCGTTACAACGCTTAACAGTTTGAAAATAGACATCTGAAAATTGTGCCGAAATGATTGTGAAAAAAACTGTAACATGTGCCTTGAAGTGAGAGTCTGAGCAACGTGAGTTCTCAAACTAGTGTCTGTGTGTGTGTGTGACTTGAAGTGAGAATCTGAGCAACGTGAGTTCTCATACTACTGTCTGTGTGTGTGTGTGTGTGTGTGTGTGTGTGTGTGTGTGTGTGTGTGTGTGTGTGTGTGTGTGTGTGTGTGTGTGTGTGTGTGTGTGTGTGTGTGTGTGTGTGTGTGTGTGTGTGTGTGTGTGTGTGTGAGACTTGATGTGAGAGTCTCTGAGTTCTCTTCCTACTGTTTTATGTAGTACTAGGGAGGTAGGGGGTACTGTTTGTTATAACATGTAGTACTAGAGAGGTAGGGGGTACTGTTTGTTATAACATGTAGTACTAGGGAGGTAGGGGTACTGTTTGTTATAGCATGTAGTACTAGGGAGGTAGGGGTACTGTTTGTTATAACATGTAGTACTAGAGAGGTAGGGGGTACTGTTTGTTATAGCATGTAGTACAAGGGAGGTAGGGTGTACTGTTTGTTATAGCATGTAGTACTAGGGAGGTAGGGGGGTACTGTTTGTTATAGTATGTAGTACTAGGGAGGTAGGGGTACTGTTTGTTATAACATGTAGTACTAGGAGGTAGGGGTACTGTTTGTTATAACATATAGTACTAGAGAGGTAGGGGGTACTGTTTGTTATAGCATGTAGTACAAGGGAGGTAGGGTGTACTGTTTGTTATAGCATGTAGTACTAGGGAGGTAGGGGGCCACTGTTTGTTATAACATGTAGTACTAGGGAGGTAGGTTTACTGTTTGTTATAACATGTAGTACGAGGAGGTATGTTTGTAATAGCATGCAGTACTAGGGAGGTAGGGGTCACTGTTTGTTATAGCATGTAGTACTAGGGAGGTAGGGAGTACTGTTTATTATAACATGTAGTACTAGGGAGGTAGGGGTACTGTTTGTTATAGTATGTAGTACTAGGGAGGTAGGGGTACTGTTTGTTATAACATGTAGTACTAAGGAGGTAGGGGGGTACTGTTTGTTATAGTATGTAGTACTAGGGAGGTAGGGGGTACTGTTTGTTATAACATGTAGTACTAGGGAGGTAGGGGTACTGTTTGTTATAGCATGTAGTACTAGGGAGGTAGGGGTACTGTTTGTTATAGCATGTAGTACTAGGGAGGTAGGGGGTACTGTTTGTTATAACATGTAGTACTAGGGAGGTAGGGGTACTGTTTGTTATAGCATGTAGTACTAGGGAGGTAGGGGGTACTGTTTGTCATAGCATGTAGTACTAGGGGAGGTAAGGGGTACTGTTTGTCATAGCATGTAGTACTAGGGAGGTAGGGGTACTGTTTGTTATAACATGTAGTACTAGGGAGGTAGGGGTACTGTTTGTTATAACATGTAGTACTAGGAGGTATGTTTGTAATAGCATGCAGTAATAGGGAGGTAGGGGGTACTGTTTGTTATAGCATGTAGTACTAGGGAGGTAGGGGGTACTGTTTGTTATAACATGTAGTACTAGGGAGGTAGGGGTACTGTTTGTTATAACATGTAGTACTAGGGAGGTAGGGGGTACTGTTTGTCATAGCATGTAGTACTAGGGAGGTAGGGGGTACTGTTTGTCATAGCATGTAGTACTAGGGAGGTAGGGGTACTGTTTGTTATAACATGTAGTACTAGGGAGGTAGGGGTACTGTTTGTTATAACATGTAGTACTAGGAGGTATGTTTGTAATAGCATGCAGTACTAGGGAGGTAGGGGGTACTGTTTGTTATAGCATGTAGTACTAGGGAGGTAGGGAGTACTGTTTGTTATAACATGTAGTACTTGGGAGGTAGAGGGTACTGTTTGTTATAACATGTAGTACTAGGGAGTTAGGGGTACTGTTTGTTATAGCATGTAGTACTAGGGAGGTAGGGGGTACTGTTTGTTATAACGTAGTACTAGGGAGGTAGGGGTACTGTTTGTTATAACATGTAGTACTAGGGAGGTAGGGGGTACTGTTTGTTATAACATGTAGTACTAAGGAGGTAGGGGGTACTGTTTGTTATAACATGTAGTACTATAGAGGTAGGGGGTACTGTTTGTTATAACATGTAGTACTAACGAGGTAGGGGGTACTGTTTGTTATAGCATGTAGAACTAGGGAGGTAGGGGGTACTGTTTGTTATAACATGTAGTACTCGGGAGATAGGGGTACTGTTTGTTATAACATGTAGTACTAGGGAGGTAGGGGGTACTGTTTGTTATAACATGTAGTACTAGGGAGGTAGGGGGTACTGTTTGTTATAACATGTAGTACTAGGGAGGTAGGGGGTACTGTTTGTTATAACATGTAGTACTAGGGAGGTAGGGGGTACTGTTTGTTATAACATGTAGTACTAGGGAGGTAGGGGGTACTTTTGTTATAACATGTAGTACAAGGGAGGTAGGGTGTACTGTTTGTTATAGCATGTAGTACTAGGGAGGTAGGGGGTACTGTTTGTTATAGCATGTAGTACTAGGGAGGTAGGGGGCACTGTTTGTTATAACATGTAGTACTAGGAGGTAGGGGTACTGTTTGTTATAACATATAGTACTAGGGAGGTAGGGGTACTGTTTGTTATAACATGTAGTACTAGGGAGGTAGGGGGTACTGTTTGTTATAGCATGTAGTACTAGGGAGGTAGGGGTACTGTTTGTTATAGCATGTAGTACTAGGGAGGTAGGGGGTACTGTTTGTTATAACATGTAGTACTAGGGGAGGTAGGTTTACTGTTTGTTATAACATGTAGTACGAGGAGGTATGTTTGTAATAGCATGCAGTACTTAGGGAGGTAGGGGGTACTGTTTGTTATAGCATGTAGTACTAGGGAGGTAGGGAGTACTGTTTATTATAACATGTAGTACTAGGGAGGTAGGGTGTACTGTTTGTCATAGCATGTAGTACTAGGGGAGGTAGGGGTACTGTTTGTTATAACATGTAGTACTAAGGAGGTAGGGGGTACTGTTTGTTATAACATGTAGTACTAAGGAGGTAGGGGGTACTGTTTGTTATAGTATGTAGTACTAGGGAGGTAGGGGGCACTGTTTGTTATAAAATGTAGTACTAGGGAGGTAGGGGTACTGTTTGTTATAGCATGTAGTACTAGGGAGGTAGGGGGTACTGTTTGTTATACCATGTAGTACTAGGGAGGTAGGGGGCACTGTTTGTTATAACATGTAGTACTAGGGAGGTAGGGGGGTACTGTTTGTTATAGCATGTAGTACTAGGGAGGTAGGGGGTACTGTTTGTCATAGCATGTAGTACTAGGGAGGTAGGGGTACTGTTTGTTATAACATGTAGTACTAGGAGGTATGTTTGTAATAGCATGCAGTAATAGGGAGGTAGGGGGTACTGTTTGTTATAGCATGTAGTACTAGGGAGGTAGGGGGTACTGTTTGTTATAACATGTAGTACTAGGAGGTATGTTTGTAATAGCATGCAGTAATAGGGAGGTAGGGGGTACTGTTTGTTATAGCATGTAGTACTAGGGAGGTAGGGGGTACTGTTTGTTATAACATGTAGTACTAGGGAGGTAGGGGCACTGTTTGTTATAACATGTAGTACTAGGGAGGTAGGGGGTACTGTTTGTCATAGCATGTAGTACTAGGGAGGTAGGGGGTACTGTTTGTCATAGCATGTAGTACTAGGGAGGTAGGGGTACTGTTTGTTATAACATGTAGTACTAGGGAGGTAGGGGTACTGTTTGTTATAACATGTAGTACTAGGAGGTATGTTTGTAATAGCATGCAGTACTAGGGAGGTAGGGGGCACTGTTTGTTATAGCATGTAGTACTAGGGGAGGTAGGGAGCACTGTTTGTTATAACATGTAGTACTTGGGAGGTAGAGGGTACTGTTTGTTATAACATGTAGTACTAAGGAGGTAGGGGGTACTGTTTGTTATAACATGTAGTACTATAGAGGTAGGGGTACTGTTTGTTATAACATGTAGTACTACAGAGGTAGGGGTACTGTTTGTTATAGCATGTAGAACTAGGGAGGTAGGGGTACTGTTTGTTATAACATGTAGTACTCGGGAGATAGGGGGTACTGTTTGTTATAACATGTAGTACTAGGGAGGTAGGGGGTACTGTTTGTTATAACATGTAGTACTAGGGAGGTAGGGGGGTACTGTTTGTTATAACATGTAGTACTAGGGAGGTAGGGGGTACTGTTTGTTATAACATGTAGTACTAGGGAGGTAGGGGGTACTGTTTGTTATAACATGTAGTACTAGGGAGGTAGGGGTACTTTTGTTATAACATGTAGTACTCACGAGGTGGCGGTACTGTTTGTTATAACATGTAGTACTAGGGAGGTAGGGGCACTGTTTGTTATATCATGTAGTACTAGGGAGGAAGGGGGACTGTATGTTATAGTATGTAGTACTAGGGAGGTAGGGGTACTGTTTGTTATAGCATGTAGTACTAGGGAGGTATATGTACTGTTTGTTATAACATGTAGTACTAGGGAGGTAGGGGTACTGTTTGTTATAACATGTAGTACTAGGGAGGTAGGGGGGTACTGTCTGTCATAGCATGTAGTACCATGGAGGTAGGGGTACTGTTTGTCATAGCATGTAGTACTAGGGAGGTAGGGGCACTGTTTGTTATAACATGTAGTACTAGGGAGGTAGGGGTACTGTTTGTTATAACATGTAGTACTAGGAGGTATGTTTGTAATAGCATGCAGTACTAGGGAGGTAGGGGGTACTGTTTGTTATAACATGTAGTACTAGGGAGGTAGGGGGTACTGTTTGTTATAACATGTAGTACTAGGGAGGTAGGGGGCGGGAGTACTGTTTGTTATAACATGTAGTACTAGGGAGGTAGGGGGCACTGTTTGTTATAACATGTAGTACTAGGGAGGTAGGGGGCACTTTTTATTATAACATGTAGTACTACGAGGTGGCAGTACTGTTTGTTATAACATGTAGTACTAGGGAGGTAGGGGGTACTGTTTGTTATAACATGTAGTACTAGGGAGGTAGGGGGACTTTTTGTTATAACATGTATTACTACGAGGTGGCAGTACTGTTTGTTATAATATGTAGTACCAGGGAGGTAGGGGTACTGTTTGTTATAGCATGTAGTACTAGGGAGGAAGGGGTACTGTATGTTATAGTATGTAGTACTAGGGAGGTAGGGGCACTGTTTGTTATAGCATGTAGTACTAGGGAGGTAGGGGGCACTGTTTGTTATAACATGTAGTACTAGGGAGGTAGGGGCACTGTTTGTTATAACATGTAGTACTAGGGAGGAAGGGGGTACTGTTTGTCATAGCATGTAGTACTAGGAGGTATGTTTGTAATAGCATGCAGTAATAGGGAGGTAGGGGGCACTGTTTGTTATAGCATGTAGTACTAGGGAGGTAGGGGGCACTGTTTGTTATAACATGTAGTACTAGGGAGGTAGGGGCACTGTTTGTTATAACATGTAGTACTAGGGAGGTAGGGGGCACTGTTTGTCATAGCATGTAGTACTAGGGAGGTAGGGGGTACTGTTTGTCACAGCATGTAGTACTAGGGAGGTAGGGGTACTGTTTGTTATAACATGTAGTACTAGGGAGGTAGGGGCACTGTTTGTTATAACATGTAGTACTAGGAGGTATGTTTGTAATAGCATGCAGTACTAGGGAGGTAGGGGGCACTGTTTGTTATAGCATGTAGTACTAGGGAGGTAGGGAGTACTGTTTGTTATAACATGTAGTACTTGGGAGGTAGAGGGTACTGTTTGTTATAACATATAGTACTAGGGAGGTAGGGGTACTGTTTGTTATAGCATGTAGCACTAGGGAGGTAGGGGGCACTGTTTGTTATAAGTAGTACTAGGGAGGTAGGGGTACTGTTTGTTATAACATGTAGTACTAGGGAGGTAGGGGGTACTGTTTGTTATAACATGTAGTACTAACGAGGTAGGGGGTACTGTTTGTTATAGCATGTAGAACTAGGGAGGTAGGGGGTACTGTTTGTTATAACATGTAGTACTCGGGAGATAGGGGGTACTGTTTGTTATAACATGTAGTACTAGGGAGGTAGGGGGTACTGTTTGTTATAACATGTAGTACTAGGGAGGTAGGGGGTACTGTTTGTTATAGCATGTAGTACTAGGGAGGTAGGGAGTACTGTTTGTTATAACATGTAGTACTTGGGAGGTAGAGGGTACTGTTTGTTATAACATATAGTACTAGGGAGGTAGGGGTACTGTTTGTTATAGCATGTAGTACTAGGGAGGTAGGGGGTACTGTTTGTTATAACGTAGTACTAGGGAGGTAGGGGCACTGTTTGTTATAACATGTAGTACTAGGGAGGTAGGGGGGTACTGTTTGTTATAACATGTAGTACTAACGAGGTAGGTGGTACTGTTTGTTATAGCATGTAGAACTAGGGAGGTAGGGGTACTGTTTGTTATAACATGTAGTACTCGGGAGATAGGGGGTACTGTTTGTTATAACATGTAGTACTAGGGAGTGTAGGGGGTACTGTTTGTTATAACATGTAGTACTAGGGAGGTAGGGGGGACTGTTTGTTATAACATGTAGTACTATGGAGGTAGGGGGTACTGTTTGTTATAACATGTAGTACTAGGGAGGTAGGGGGTACTGTTTGTTATAACACTGTAGCACTAGGGAGGTAGGGGGCACTTTTTGTTATAACATGTAGTACTACGAGGTGGCGGTACTGTTTGTTATAACATGTAGTACTAGGGAGGTAGGGGCACTGTTTGTTATAGCATGTAGCACTAGGGAGGAAGGGCACTGTATGTTATAGTATGTAGTACTAGGGAGGTAGGGGGCACTGTTTGTTATAGCATGTAGTACTAGGGGAGGTAGGGGCACTGTTTGTTATAACACGTAGCACTAGGGAGGTAGGGGCACTGTTTGTTATAACATGTAGTACTAGGGAGTGTAGGGGGCACTGTTTGTCATAGCATGTAGTACTATGGAGGTAGGGGCACTGTTTGTCATAGCATGTAGTACTAGGGAGGTAGGGGTACTGTTTGTTATAACATGTAGCACTAGGGAGGTAGGGGCACTGTTTGTTATAACACTAGTACTAGGAGGTATGTTTGTAATAGCACGCAGTACTAGGGAGGTAGGGGGTACTGTTTGTTATAACATGTAGTACTAGGGAGGTAGGGGGCACTGTTTGTTATAACATGTAGTACTAGGGAGGTAGGGGGCACTGTTTGTTATAACATGTAGTACTAGGGAGGTAGGGGGTACTGTTTGTTATAACATGTAGTACTAGGGAGGTAGGGGGCACTTTTGTTATAACATGTAGTACTACGAGGTGGCAGCACTGTTTGTTATAATATGTAGTACTAGGGAGGTAGGGGCACTGTTTGTTATAGCATGTAGCACTAGGGAGGAAGGGCACTGTATGTTATAGTATGTAGCACTAGGGAGGTAGGGGGGTACTGTTTGTTATAGCATGTAGTACTAGGGGAGGTAGGGGCGCACTGTTTGTTATAACACGTAGTACTAGGGAGGTAGGGGGACTGTTTGTTATAACATGTAGTACCAGGGAGGTAGGGGGCACTGTTTGTCATAGCATGTAGTACTGGGGAGGTAGGGGGTACTGTTTGTCATAGCATGTAGTACTAGGGAGGTAGGGGCACTGTTTGTTATAACACGTAGTACTAGGGAGGTAGGGGCACTGTTTGTTATAGTATGTAGTACTAGGGAGGTAGGGGGACTGTTTGTTATAACATGTAGTACTAGGAGGTAGGGGTACTGTTTGTTATAACATATAGTACTAGGGGAGGTAGGGGCACCGTTTGTTATAACATGTAGCACTAGGGAGGTAGGGGGGAATGTTTGTTATAGCATGTAGTACCGAGGGAGGTAGGGGCACTGTTTGTTATAGCAATGTAGTACTAGGGAGGTAGGGGCACTGTTTGTTATAACATGTAGCACTAGGGAGGTAGGGTTCACTGTTTGTTATAACATGTAGTACGAGGAGGATGTTTGTAATAGCATGCAGTACTAGGGAGGTAGGGGGTACCGTTTGTTATAGCATGTAGTACTAGGGAGGTAGGGAGTACTGTTTATTATAACATGTAGTACTAGGGAGGTAGGGGGCACTGTTTGTTATAGTATGTAGTACTAGGGAGGTAGGGGTACTGTTTGTTATAACATGTAGTACTAAGGAGGTAGGGGGTACTGTTTGTTATAGTATGTAGTACTAGGGAGGTAGGGGGCACTGTTTGTTATAAAACGTAGCACTAGGGAGGTAGGGGCACTGTTTGTTATAGCAGTGTAGTACTAGGGAGGTAGGGGGTACTGTTTGTTATACCATGTAGTACTAGGGAGGTAGGGGGACTGGTTTGTTATAACATGTAGTACTAGGGAGGTAGGGGGGACTGTTTGTTATAGCATGTAGTACTAGGGAGGTAGGGGGCACTGTTTGTCATAGCAATGTAGTACTAGGGAGGTAAGGGGCACTGTTTGTCATAGCATGTAGTACTAGGGAGGTAGGGGGCACTGTTTGTTATAACACGTAGCACTAGGGAGGTAGGGGCACTGTTTGTTATAACACGTAGTACTAGGAGGTAGGGTGTTTGTAATAGCATGCAGTAATAGGGAGGTAGGGGGTACTGTTTGTTATAGCATGTAGCACTAGGGAGGTAGGGGGCACTGTTTGTTATAACATGTAGTACTAGGGAGGTAGGGGCACTGTTTGTTATAACACGTAGCACTAGGGAGGTAGGGGGAACTGTTTGTCATAGCATGTAGTACTAGGGAGGTAGGGGGCACTGTTTGTCATAGCATGTAGTACTAGGGAGGTAGGGAGTACTGTTTGTTATAACATGTAGCACTAGGGAGGTAGGGGCACTGTTTGTTATAACATGTAGTACTAGGAGGTATGTTTGTAATAGCATGCAGTACTAGGGAGGTAGGGGGTACTGTTTGTTATAGCATGTAGTACTAGGGAGGTAGGGAGCACTGTTTGTTATAACATGTAGTACTAGGGAGGTAGAGGGTACTGTCTTGTTATAACATGTAGTACTAGGGAGTTAGGGGCACTGTTTGTTATAGCAATGTAGTACTAGGGAGGTAGGGGGTACTGTTTGTTATAGCTGTAGTACTAGGGAGGTAGGGTACTGTTTGTTATAACATGCAGTACTAGGGAGGTAGGGGGTACTGTTTGTTATAACATGTAGTACTAAGGAGGTAGGGGGTACTGTTTGTTATAACATGTAGTACTATAGAGGTAGGGGTACTGTTTGTTATAACATGTAGTACCAACGAGGTAGGGGGTACTGTTTGTTATAGCATGTAGAACTAGGGAGGTAGGGGGTACTGTTTGTTATAACATGTAGTACTCGGGAGATAGGGGGGACTGTTTGTTATAACATGTAGTACTAGGGAGGTAGGGGGTACTGTTTGTTATAACATGTAGTACTTAGGGAGGTAGGGGGCACTGTTTGTTATAACATGTAGCACTAGGGAGGTAGGGGGTACTGTTTGTTATAACATGTAGTACTAGGGAGGTAGGGGGCACTGTTTGTTATAACATGTAGTACTAGGGAGGTAGGGGGACTTTTTGTTATAACACGTAGTACAAGGGAGGTAGGGTGCACTGTTTGTTATAGCATGTAGTACTAGGGAGGTAGGGGGCACTGTTTGTTATAGCACGTAGTGCACTAGGGAGGTAGGGGGCACTGTTTGTTATAACATGTAGCACTAGGAGGTAGGGGCACTGTTTGTTATAACATATAGTACTAGGGAGGTAGGGGCACCGTTTGTTATAACACGTAGCACTAGGGAGGTAGGGGAATGTTTGTTATAGCACGCAGCACAAGGGAGTGTAGGGGCACCGTTTGTTATAGCACGTAGCACTAGGGAGGTAGGGGGCACTGTCTTGTTACAACACGTAGCACTAGGGAGGTAGGGCTTACCGTTTGTTATAACATGTAGCACGAGGAGGTATGTTTGTAATAGCACGCAGCACTAGGGAGGTAGGGGGCACCGTTTGTTATAGCACGTAGTACCAGGGAGGTAGGGAGCACTGGTTTATTATAACACGTAGTACTAGGGAGGTAGGGTGCACCGTTTGTCATAGCACGTAGCACCAGGGAGGTGGGGCACCGTTTGTTATAACACGTAGCACCAAGGAGGTAGGGGGCACTGTCTGTTATAACACGTAGCACCAAGGAGGTAGGGGGCACTGTTTGTTATAGCATGTAGACCAGGGAGAGTAGGGGGCACTGTTTTTATAAAACGTAGTACTAGGGAGGTAGGGGGACTGTTTGTTATAGCACGTAGTACTAGGGAGGTAGGGGGCACTGTTTGTTATACCATGTAGCACTAGGGAGGTAGGGGGCACTGTTTGTTATAACACGTAGTACTAGGGAGGTAGGGGGAACTGTTTGTTATAGCACGTAGTACCAGGGAGGTAGGGGGCACTGTTTGTCACAGCACGTAGCACTAGGGAGGTAGGGCACTGTTTGTTACAACATGTAGCACCAGGAGGCATGTCTTGTAACAGCACGCAGTAATAGGGAGGTAGGGGGCACCGTTTGTTATAGCAATGCAGCACTAGGGAGGTAGGGGGCACCGTTTGTTACAACACGTAGCACCAGGAGGTATGTTTGTAATAGCACGCAGCAATAGGGAGGTAGGGGCACTGTTTGTTACAGCATGTAGCACTAGGGAGGTAGGGGGGACTGTTTGTTATAACACGTAGCACTAGGGAGGTAGGGGCACTGTTTGTTATAACACGTAGCACCAGGGAGGTAGGGGGCACTGTTTGTCACAGCACGTAGCACTAGGGAGGTAGGGGCACCGTTTGTTCATAGCACGTAGCACTAGGGGAGGTAGGGGCACCGTTTGTTATAACACGTAGCACTAGGGAGGTAGGGGGCACCGGTTTGTTATAACACGTAGCACCAGGAGGCAGGGGAACTTGTAACAGCACGCAGCACTAGGAGGTAGGGGTACTGTTTGTTATAGCATGTAGCACTAGGGAGGTAGGGGTACTGTTTGTTATAACATGTAGTACTTGGGAGGTAGAGGGTACCGTTTGTTATAACATGTAGCACTAGGGAGGTAGGGGCACTGTTTGTTATAACACGTAGCACTATAGAGGTAGGGGGCACCGTTTGTTATAAGCACGTAGCACCACAGAGAGTAGGGGCACCGTTTGTTATAGCACGTAGCACTAGGGAGGTAGGGGGCACCGTTTGTTATAACACGAGCACCCGGGAGGTAGGGGCACCGTTTGTTATAAACACGCAGCACCAGGGAGGCAGGGGGCACCGTCTGTCATAACACGCAGCACCAGGGAGGTAGGGGGCACCGCTTGTCATAGCACGCAGCACCAGAGGTAGGGGGCACCGTTTGTTACAAACACGCAGCACCAGGGAGGTAGGGGGCACCGTCTGTTATAACACGCAGCACCAGGGAGGCAGGGGCACCGTCTGTTATAACACGTAGCACCAGGGAGGCGGGGGCACCGTCTGTTATAACACGCAGCACCAGGGAGGCAGGGGCACCGTCTTTTTACAGCAACGCAGCACCAGGGAGGCAGGGGGCACCGTCTGTTACAGCACGTAGCACCAGGGAGGTAGGGGCACCGCCTGTCACAGCAACGCAGCACCAGGGAGGTAGGGCACCGCTTGTTACAACACGCAGCACCAGGGAGGCAGGGGGCACCGTCTGTCACAACACGCAGCACCAGGGAGGCAGGGGCACTGTCTGTCACAGCACGTAGCACCAGGGAGGTAGGGGCACCGTCTGTTCGCAGCACGTAGCACCAGGGAGGCAGGGGCACCGCCTGTTACAACACGTAGCACCAGGAGCGCAGGGGCACCGTTTGTTACAACACGCAGCACCAGGAGGCCCGTCTGTTACAGCACGCAGCACCAGGGAGGCAGGGGCACCGTTTGTTATAACACGTAGCACCAGGGAGGCAGGGGGCACCGTCTGTTACAGCACGCAGCACCAGGGAGGCAGGGGGCCCGTTTGTTACAACACGTAGCACCAGGGAGGTAGGGGGCACCGTTTGTTATAACACGTAGCACCAGGGAGTAGGGCACCGTTTGTTATAACACGCAGCACCAGCGAGGTAGGGCAGCACCTTGTTATAACACGTAGCACCAGGGAGGTAGGGGGCACCGTCTGTTACAACACGCAGCACCAGGGAGGCAGGGGCACCGTTTGTTATAGCACGCAGCACCAGGAGGTAGGGGCACCGCTTGTTATAACACGTAGCACCAGGGAGGTAGGGGCACCGTCTGTTACAGCACGTAGCACCAGGGAGGTAGGGGCACCGCCTGTCACAGCACGTAGCACCAGGGAGGCAGGGGGCACCGCCTGTTATAGCACGCAGCACCAGGGAGGCAGGGGGCACCGTCTGTTCAACACGCAGCACCAGGGAGGTAGGGGCACCGTCTGTTACAACACGTAGCACCAGGGAGGCAGGGGGCACCGCCTGTCATAGCACGCAGCACCAGGAGGCATACCGTTTGTCACAGACGCAGCACCAGGGAGGCAGGGGGCACCGTTTGTTACAGCACGTAGCACTAGGGAGGTAGGGGGCACCGTCTGTTACAACACGTAGCACCAGGGAGGTAGGGGCACCGTTTGTTACAACACGTAGCACCAGGGAGGCAGGGGGCACCGCTGTTCACAGCACGCAGCACCAGGGCAGGGGGCACCGCCTGTCACAGCACGTAGCACTAGGGAGGCAGGGGCACCGTTTGTTATAACACGCAGCACCAGGGAGCCAGGGGGCACCGTTTGTTATAACACGTAGCACCAGGGAGGCAGGGGCACCGTCTGTAACAGCACGCAGCACCAGGGAGCGCAGGGGGCACCGTCTGTTACAGCACGCAGCACCAGGGAGGCAGGGGCACCGTCTGTCACAACACGTAGCACCAGGGAGGTAGAGGGCACCGTCTGTTACAACACGCAGCACCAGGGAGGTAGGGGCAACCGTTTGTTACGCAACGCAGCACCAGGGAGCCAGGGGGCACCGCCGTATAACACGTAGCACCAGGGAGGTAGGGGGCACCGCCTGTTACAGCACGCAGCACCAGGGAGGTAGGGGCACCGTTTGTTACAGCACGTAGCACCAGGGAGGTAGGGGGCACCGTTTGTTACAGCACGCAGCACTAGGGAGGTAGGGGGCACCGTTTGTTACAACACGTAGCACTAGGGGAGGTAGGGGGCACCGTTTGTTACAACACGTAGCACCAGGGAGGTAGGGGTACTGTTTGTTATAACACGTAGCACCAGGAAGTAGGGGGCACCGTCTGTCACAGCACGCAGCACCAGGGAGGTAGGGGGCACCGTTTGTTATAGCATGTAGCACCAGGGAGGCAGGGGGCACCGCCTGTTACACACACGTAGCACTAGGAGGCAGGGGGCACCGTCTGTTACACACGTAGCACTAGGGAGGTAGGGGCACCGCTTGTTATAACACGCAGCACCAGGGAGGCAGGGGGCACCGTCTGTTACAACACGCAGCACCAGGGAGGTAGGGGCACCGTCTGTTCATAGCACGCAGCACCAGCGAGGCAGGGGGCACCGTCTGTTACAGCACGCAGCACCAGGGAGGTAGGGGGCAACCGCCTGTTATAACACGCAGCACCAGGGAGGCAGGGGCACCGTTTGTTATAACACGCAGCACCAGGGAGGTAGGGGCACCGTTTGTTACAACACGTAGCACCAGGGAGAGTAGGGGCACCGCCTGTTATAACACGCAGCACCAGGAGGTAGGGGGCACTGTCTGTTATAAACACGCAGCACCAGGGAGGCAGGGGCACCGTCTGTTACAGCACGCAGCACCAGGAGGCAGGGGCACCGTCTGTTATAGCACGCAGCACCAGGGAGGTAGGGGGCACTGTTTGTCACAACACGCAGCACCAGGAGGCAGGGGGCACCGGTCTGTTACAACACGCAGCACCAGGGAGGCAGGGGCACCGTCTGTTACAGCACGCAGCACCAGGGAGGCAGGGGGCACCGCCTGTTACAGCACGCAGCACCAGGGAGGTAGGGGGCACCGTCGGTTATAACACGCAGCACCAGGGAGGCAGGGGGCACTGGTCTTTACAACACGTAGCACCAGGGAGGCAGGGGGCACCGTCTGTTACAGCACGTAGCACCAGGGAGGTAGGGGGCACCGTTTGTCACAGCACGTAGCACCAGGGAGGTAGGGGCACCGTTTGTTACAGCACGCAGCACCAGGGAGGCAGGGGCACCGTCTGTTACAACACGCAGCACCAGGAGGTAGGACACGTTTAACAGCAACGCAGCACCAGGAGGTGGGGGGCACCGTCTGTTACAACACGCAGCACCAGGAGGTAGGGGCACCGCCTGTTACAACACGCAGCACCAGGGAGTGTAGGGGGCACCGTCTGTTATAACACGTAGCACCAGGGAGGTAGGGGCACCGTCTGTTACAACACGCAGCACCAGGAGGCAGGGGCACCGCTTGTTACAGCACAGCACCAGGGTGGCAGACCGTTTGTTACAACACGCAGCACCAGGGAGGCAGGGGCACCGTTTGTTACAGCACGCAGCAACCAGGGAGGCAGGGGGCACCGCCTGTTATAGCACGTAGCACCAGGGAGGCAGGGGGCACTGCCTGTTATAGCACGCAGCACCAGGGAGGTAGGGGGCACCGTTTGTTATAACACGTAGCACTAGGGAGGTAGGGGCACCGTCTGTCATAACACGTAGCACCAGGGAGGTAGGGGCAACCGTCTGTTACAGCACGCAGCACCAGGGAGGTAGGGGGCACCGTCTTGTTACAGCACGTAGCACCAGGGAGGCAGGGGGCACCGTCTGTCATAACACGCAGCACCAGGGAGGCAGGGGGCACCGTCTGTTACAACACGCAGCACCAGGAGCAGGGGGCACCGTCTGTTACAGCACGCAGCACCAGGGAGGCAGGGGCACCGTCTGTCATAACACGCAGCACCAGGGAGGCAGGGGGCAACCGTCTGTTACAACACGTAGCACCAGGGAGGTAGGGGGCACCGTTTGTTATAGCACGTAGCACCAGGGGAGGCAGGGGCACCTCTGTTACAACACGCAGCACCAGGGAGCAGGGGCACCGTCTGTTACAGCACGTAGCACCAGGGAGGTAGGGGGCACCGGTCTGTTACAGCACGCAGCACCAGGGAGGCAGGGGCACCGTCTGTTACAACACGTAGCACCAGGAGAGCAGGGGGCACCGTCTGTTATAGCACGCAGCACCAGGGAGGTAGGGGCACCGTCTGTTATAACACGCAGCACCAGGGAGGCAGGGGGCACCGCCTGTTACAACACGCAGCAACAGGGAGGCAGGGGCACCGTCTGTCATAACACGTAGCACCAGGGAGGCAGGGGGGCACCGTTTGTTACAACACGCAGCACCAGGAGGCAGGGGCACCGTTTGTTATAGCACGCAGCACCAGGGAGGCAGGGGCACCCGTCTGTTATAACACGTAGCACCAGGGAGCGCAGGGGCACCGTCTGTCACAACACGCAGCACCAGGGAGGAAGGGGGCACCGTCTGTCACAGCACGCAGCACCAGGAGGCAGGGGGCACCGTCTGTTACAGCACGTAGCACCAGGGAGGTAGGGGGCACCGTCTGTTATAACACGTAGCACCAGGGAGGCAGGGGGCACCGTCTGTTACAACACGCAGCACCAGGGAGGCAGGGGCACTGTCTGTTACAGCACGCAGCACCAGGGAGGCAGGGGGCACCGTCTGTTACAACACGTAGCACCAGGGAGGCAGGGGGCACCGTCTGTTACAACACGCAGCACCAGGGAGGCAGGGGGCACCGCCCTGTTATAGCACGCAGCACCAGGGAGGTAGGGGGCACCGTCTGTTATAACACGCAGCACCAGGGAGGTAGGGGGCACCGTTTGTTACAACACGCAGCACCAGGAGGCAGGGGCACCGTTTGTTATAACACGCAGCACCAGGGAGGTAGGGGCACCGTTTGTTACAGCACGCAGCACCAGGGAGGCAGGGGGCACCGCTTGTTATAACACGCAGCACCAGGGAGCGCAGGGGGCACCCGCTGTCACAACACGCAGCACCAGGGAGGTAGGGGCACCGCCTGTTACAACACGCAGCACCAGGGAGGTAGGGGCACCGCCTGTTACAACACGTAGCACCAGGGGAGGCAGGGGGCACCGCCTGTCACAGCACGCAGCACCAGGGAGGTAGGGGCACCGTCTGTTACAGACGCAGCACCAGGGAGGTAGGGGGCACTGTTTGTTACAACACGCAGCACCAGGGAGGCAGGGGCACCGTCTGTTACAACACGTAGCACCAGGAGGTAGGGCACCGCCTGTAACAGCACGCAGCACCAGGGAGGCAGGGGCACCGTTTGTTATAGCACGCAGCACCAGGGAGGTAGGGGGCACCGTCTGTTATAACACGTAGCACCAGGGAGGCAGGGGCACCGTCTGTTACAACACGCAGCACCAGGAGGCAGGGGCAACCGTTTGTTACAGCACGCAGCACCAGGAGGTAGGGGCACCGTCTGTTATAACACGTAGCACCAGGGAGGCAGGGGGCACCGTCTGTTACAACACGCAGCACCAGGGAGGTAGGGGCACCGTCTGTTACAACACGTAGCACCAGGGAGGTAGGGGGCACTGTCTGTTACAGCACGCAGCACCAGGGAGGCAGGGGGCACCGCCTGTTACAACACGTAGCACCAGGGGAGGTAGGGGGCACCGTCTGTTACAACACGTAGCACCAGGGAGGCAGGGGCACCGTCTGTTACAGCACGTAGCACCAGGGAGGCAGGGGGCACCGCCTGTTCGCAGCACGCAGCACCAGGGGAGGCAGGGGCACCGTCTGTCACAGCACGTAGCACCAGGGAGGCAGGGGGCACCGTTTGTTATAACACGTAGCACCAGAGGTAGGGGCACCGTCTGTTACAACACGCAGCACCAGGGAGCAGCCGTTTGTAACAGCACGCAGCACCAGGGAGGCAGGGGGCACCGTCTGTTACAGCACGCAGCACTAGGGAGGTAGGGGGCACCGCCTTGTTATAACACGCAGCACCAGGGAGGCAGGGGGCACCGTTTGTTATAACACGCAGCACCAGGGAGGCAGGGCACCGTCTGTTACAGCACGTAGCACCAGGGAGGCAGGGGCCACCGCCTGTCACAGCACGTAGCACCAGGGAGGCAGGGGCACCTGTCTGTCACAACACGCAGCACCAGGGAGGCAGGGGCACCGTCTGTTACAACACGCAGCACCAGGAGGTAGGGCACGTTGTTACAGCACGCAGCACCAGGGAGGTAGGGGGCACCGTTTGTTACAGCACGTAGCACCAGGGAGGTAGGGGGCACTGTTTGTTATAACACGTAGCACTAGGGAGGCAGGGGGCACCGCCTGTTACAGCACGCAGCACCAGGGAGGCAGGGGCACCGTCTGTTACAGCACGCAGCACCAGGGAGGTAGGGGGCACCGTCTGTTATAACACGCAGCACCAGGGAGGTAGGGGCACCGTCTGTTATAACACGTAGCACCAGGGAGGCAGGGGGCACCGTTTGTTACAGCACGCAGCACCAGGGAGGCAGGGGGCACCGTCTGTTACAGCACGTAGCACCAGGGAGGTAGGGGCACCGTTTGTTACAACACGTAGCACTAGGGAGGCAGGGGGCACCGCCTGTTACAGCACGTAGCACTAGGAGGTAGGGGCACCGTTTGTCATAACACGTAGCACCAGGAGGCAGGGGGCACCGTCTGTTACAACACGTAGCACCAGGGAGGCAGGGGGCACCGTTTGTTACAACACGTAGCACCAGGGAGGCAGGGGGCAACTGCCTGCCACAGCACGCAGCACCAGGGAGGCAGGGGGCACCGCCTGTCACAGCACGTAGCACCAGGGAGGCAGGGGGCACCGTCTGTCATAACACGTAGCACCAGGGAGGCAGGGGCACCGTCTGTTACAACACGCAGCACCAGGAGGCACTCGTAACAGCACGCAGCACCAGGGAGGTAGGGGGCACCGTCTGTTACAACACGCAGCACCAGGGAGGCAGGGGGCACCGTCTCGTTACAACACGTAGCACCAGGGAGGTAGGGGGCACCGTTGTCACAACACGTAGCACCAGGAGGCAGGGGCACCGTTTGTTACAACACGCAGCACCAGGGAGGCAGGGGGCACCGTCTGTTACAGCAACGCAGCACCAGGGAGTGCAGGGGGCACCGCCTGTCACAACACGCAGCACCAGGGAGCGCAGGGGGCACCGCCTGTTACAACACGCAGCACCAGGGAGGCAGGGGCACCGCCTGTTACAACACGCAGCACCAGGAGGCAGGGGCACCGTCTGTCACAACACGCAGCACCAGGGAGGCAGGGGCACCCGCCTGTCACAGCACGCAGCACCAGGGAGCGCAGGGGCACCGTCTGTTACAGCACGCAGCACCAGGGAGGCAGGGGGCACCGTCTGTTACAACACGTAGCACCAGGGAGGCAGGGGGCACCGTTTGCTACAACACGCAGCACCAGGGAGGCAGGGGGCACCGCCTGTTACAGCACGTAGCACCAGGGAGGCAGGGGGCACCGTCTGTTACAGCACGCAGCACCAGGGAGGCAGGGGCACCGGCCTGTTATAACACGTAGCACCAGGGAGCGCAGGGGCAACTGTCTGTTATAGCACGCAGCACCAGGGAGCGCAGGGGGGCACCGCCTGTTACAACACGCAGCACCAGGGAGGCAGGGGGCACCGCCTGTTACAACACGTAGCACCAGGAGGCAGGGGGCACCGTCTGTTATAACACGCAGCACCAGGGAGGCAGGGGGCACTGTTTGTTACAACACGTAGCACCAGGGAGGTAGGGGCACCGTCTGTTACAGCACGCAGCACCAGGGAGGTAGGGGGCACCGTCTGTTATAACACGTAGCACTAGGGAGGCAGGGGGCACCGCCTGTTACAACACGCAGCACCAGGGAGGCAGGGCACCGTCTGTTACAACACGCAGCACCAGGGAGGCAGGGGGCACCGTCTGTCACAGCACGCAGCACCAGGGAGGCAGGGGGCACCGCCTGTCACAACACGTAGCACCAGGGAGGCAGGGCACCGTCTGTTATAACACGCAGCACCAGGGAGGTAGGGGGCACCGTCTGGTCACAACACGCAGCACCAGGGAGGCAGGGGGCACCGTCTGTTTACAGCACGTAGCACCAGGGAGGCAGGGGCCCGTCGTCACAACACGTAGCACCAGGGAGGTAGGGGCACCGGTCTGTCACAACACGCAGCACCAGGAGGCAGGGCACCGCCTGTTACAGCACGCAGCACCAGGAGGCAGGGGCACCGTCTGTCACAGCACGCAGCACCAGGGAGGCAGGGGGCACCGCCCGTCACAACACGCAGCACCAGGGAGGCAGGGGGCACTGCCTGTTACAGCACGCAGCACCAGGGAGCAGGGGGCACCGTCTTGTTACAACACGTAGCACCAGGGAGCGCAGGGGCACCGTCTGTTACAACACGCAGCACCAGGGAGGCAGGGGGCACCGTCTGTTACAGCACGCAGCACCAGGGAGGTAGGGGCACCGCCTGTTACAACACGCAGCACAGGGAGGCAGGGGGCACCGTCTGTTACAGCACGTAGCACCAGGGAGGCAGGGGGCACCTGTCCTGTCACAACACGTAGCACCAGGGGGTAGGGGCACCGTCTGTTATAACACGTAGCACCAGGGAGGCAGGGGCACCGTCTGTTACAACACGCAGCACCAGGAGGTAGGGGCACCGTTTGTTACAACACGTAGCACCAGGAGGCGGGGCTGTTTGTAACAGCACGCAGCACCAGGGAGGTAGGGGGCACCGTTTGTTACAGCACGTAGCACCAGGGAGGTAGGGGGCACTGCCTGTTAAGCACGTAGCACCAGGGAGGTAGGGGGGCACCGTTTGTTACAACACGCAGCACCAGGGAGTGTAGGGGGCACCGCTCTGTTACAGCACGCAGCACCAGGGAGGTAGGGGGCACCGCCTGTCATAACACGCAGCACCAGGGATGCAGGGGGCACCGTCTGTTACAACACGTAGCACCAGGGAGGTAGGGGCACCGCTTGTTACAGCACGTAGCACCAGGGAGGCAGGGGGCACCGTCTGTTACAACACGCAGCACCAGGGAGGTAGGGGGCACCGCCTGTTACAGCACGTAGCACCAGGGAGTGTAGGGGGCACCGCCGCCACAACACGCAGCACCAGGGAGCGGGGCACCGCCTGTTACAGCACGCAGCACCAGGGAGGCAGGGGGCACCGCCGTTACAGCACGTAGCACCAGGGAGGCAGGGGGCACCGTCTGTCACAACACGCAGCACCAGGAGCAGGGGGCACTGTTTGTTACAGCACGCAGCACTAGGGAGGCAGGGGGCACCGCCTGTTACAACACGTAGCACCAGGGAGGCAGGGGCACCGTCTGTTACAACACGCAGCACCAGGGAGGCAGGGGCACCGTCTGTTACAACACGCAGCACCAGGGAGCAGGGCACCGTCTGTTATAGCACGTAGCACCAGGGAGGCAGGGGGCACCGCCTGTTACAACACGTAGCACCAGGGAGGCAGGGGCAACCGTCTGTTACAACACGTAGCACCAGGGAGGTAGGGGGCACCGTCTGTTACAACACGTAGCACCAGGAGGCACCGTCTGTATACAGCACGCAGCACCAGGGAGGTAGGGGCACCTGCCTGTTACAGCACGCAGCACCAGGGAGGCAGGGGCACCCGTCTGTTACAACACGTAGCACCAGGGAGGCAGGGGCCCACCGTTTGTCATAACACGTAGCACCAGGGAGGTAGGGGCACCGTCTGTCATAACACGCAGCACCAGGGAGTGCAGGGGGCACCGTCTGTTACAACACGTAGCACCAGGGAGGCAGGGGGCACCGTCTGTTACAGCACGCAGCACCAGGGAGGCAGGGGCACCGTCTGTTACAACACGCAGCACCAGGGAGGCAGGGGGCACCCGTCTGTCACAACACGCAGCACCAGGGAGGCAGGGGGCACCGCCTGTCACAACACGCAGCACCAGGGAGCGCAGGGGGCACCGCCTGGTTACAACACGCAGCACCAGGGAGGCAGGGGGCACCGTCTGTTATAACACGTAGCACCAGGGAGAGTAGGGGGCACCGCCTTGTTACAACACGCAGCACCAGGGAGGTAGGGGGCACCGCCTGTTATAACACGTAGCACCAGGAGGCAGGGGGCACCGTCTGTTACAACACGCAGCACCAGGAGGCAGGGGCACCGTCTGTTACAACACGCAGCACCAGGGAGGCAGGGGCACCGTCTGTTACAACACGCAGCACCAGGGAGTGTAGGGGGCACCGCCTGTTATAGCACGCAGCACCAGGGAGGCAGGGGCACCGTCTGTCACAACACGCAGCACCAGGGAGGTAGGGGGCACCGTCTGTTACAACACGCAGCACCAGGGAGGCAGGGGGCACCGCCTGTTACAGCACGCAGCACCAGGGAGGTAGGGGCACCCGTCTGTTACAACACGCAGCACTAGGGAGGCAGGGGCACCGTTTGTTACAGCACGCAGCACCAGGGAGGCAGGGGGCACCGCCTGTTATAACACGCAGCACCAGGGGGCAGGGGCACCGTCTGTTACAGCACGCAGCACCAGGGAGGCAGGGGGCACCGTCTGTTACAACACGCAGCACCAGGGAGGCAGGGGGCACCTCTGTTATAGCACGCAGCACCAGGGAGGCAGGGGCAACCGTTTGTTACAACACGCAGCACCAGGGAGGCAGGGGGCACCGTTTGTTATAACACGCAGCACCAGGGAGAGGGGCACCGCCTGTCATAGCACGCAGCACCAGGGAGGTAGGGGCACCGTCTGTTACACAACACGTAGCACCAAGGGAGGCAGGGGGCACCGTCTGTTACAACACGCAGCACCAGGGAGGCAGGGGCACCTGCCTGTCACAACACGTAGCACCAGGGAGGCAGGGGGCACCCGCCTGTTACAACACGTAGCACCAGGGAGGCAGGGGGCACCGTCTGTTACAGCACTAGCACCAGGGAGGTAGGGGGCACCGTTTGTCATAACACGCAGCACCAGGGAGGTAGGGGCACCGTTTGTTATAACACGCAGCACCAGGGAGGCAGGGGCACCGCCTGTTACAACACGCAGCACCAGAGGCAGGGGGCACCGCCTGTTACAGCACGCAGCACCAGGAGGCAGGGGGCAACTGTCTGTTATAGCACGTAGCACCAGGGAGGCAGGGAGCACCGTCTGTTACAACACGTAGCACTAGGGAGGCAGGGGCACCGTTTGTTACAACACGTAGCACCAGGGAGGCAGGGGGCACCGTTTGTTACAACACGCAGCACCAGGGAGGCAGGGGGCACCGTTTGTTACAACACGCAGCACCAGGAGGTAGGGGCCCGTCTGTTACAACACGTAGCACCAGGGAGGTAGGGGCACCGTCTGTCATAGCACGCAGCACCAGGAGCGCAGGGGGCACCGTCTTTACAACACGCAGCACCAGGGAGGCAGGGGGCACCGTTTGTTACAACACGCAGCACCTAGGGAGGCAGGGGCACCTGTCTGTTATAACACGCAGCACCAGGGAGGTAGGGGGCACCTGTTTGTTACAACACGCAGCACCAGGGAGGCAGGGGGCACCGTCTGTTACAACACGCAGCACCAGGGAGGCAGGGGGCACCGTTTGTTATAACACGTAGCACCAGGGAGGCAGGGGGCACCTGTCTTGTTACAGCACGCAGCACTAGGGAGGTAGGGGGCACTGTCTGTTACAACACGCAGCACTAGGGAGGTAGGGGGCACCGTCTGTTACAACACGCAGCACCAGGAGGCAGGGGCACCGTTTGTTACAACACGCAGCACCAGGGAGGTAGGGGGCACCGTCTGTTACAGCACGTAGCACCAGGGAGGCAGGGGGCACCGTTTGTTACAACACGCAGCACCAGGGAGCAGGGGGCACCGCCTTGTTACAACACGTAGCACCAGGGAGGTAGGGGCACCGCCTGTTACAACACGCAGCACCAGGAGGCAGGGGCACCGTTTGTTATAACACGCAGCACTAGGGAGGTAGGGGCACCGTTTGTTATAACACGTAGCACCAGGGAGGCAGGGGGCACCGTCTGTTACAGCACGCAGCACCAGGGAGGCAGGGGGCACCGTTTGTTACAACACGCAGCACCAGGGAGGCAGGGGCACCGTCTGTTATAACACGTAGCACCAGGGAGGCAGGGGGCACCGTCTGTTATAACACGCAGCACCAGGGAGGCAGGGGCACCGCCTGTAACAGCACGTAGCACCAGGGAGGCAGGGGGCACCTGTCTGTTACAACACGCAGCACCAGGGAGGCAGGGGCACCTGTCTGTTACAACACGCAGCACCAGGGAGGCAGGGGCACCGCCTGTTATAACACGCAGCACCAGGGAGGCAGGGGCACCGTTTGTTACAACACGCAGCACCAGGGAGGCAGGGGGCACCGCCTGTTACAGCACGCAGCACCAGGAGGCAGGGGCACCCGCTTGTTACAGCACGCAGCACCAGGGAGGCAGGGGGCACCGCTTGTTATAACACGCAGCACCAGGGAGTAGGGGGCACCCTTGTCACAACACGCAGCACCAGGGAGGCAGGGGCAACCGTCTGTTACAACACGCAGCACCAGGGAGGCAGGGGGCACCGTCTGTTACAGCACGCAGCACCAGGGAGGTAGGGGGCACCGTCTGTTACAACACGTAGCACCAGGGAGGCAGGGGGCACCGTCTGTTATAACACGCAGCACCAGGGAGGTAGGGGCACCGTTTGTTACAACACGTAGCACCAGGGAGCGCAGGGGGCACCGTTTGTTACAACACGCAGCACCAGGAGTAGGGGGCACCTGCCTGTTACAACACGCAGCACCAGGGAGGCAGGGGGCACCGTCTGTCACAGCACGCAGCACCAGGGAGTAGGGGGCACCGTCTGTTACAGCACGCAGCACCAGGAGGCAGGGGCACCGCCTGTTACAACACGTAGCACCAGGAGGCAGGGGCACCGTCTGTTACAACACGCAGCACCAGGGAGGCAGGCTGTCATACAGCACGCAGCACCAGGGAGGCAGGGGCACCGCTTGTTACAGCACGTAGCACCAGGGAGGCAGGGGCACCGCCTGTTACAACACGCAGCACCAGGGAGGCAGGGGGCACCGTCTGTTACAGCACGCAGCACCAGGGAGGCAGGGGGCACCGTCTGTTATAGCACGCAGCACCAGGAGGCAGGGGGCACCGTCTGTTACAACACGTAGCACCAGGGAGGTAGGGGGCACCGTCTTGTTACAACACGTAGCACCAGGGAGGCAGGGGCACCGTTTGTTATAACACGCAGCACCAGGGAGGCAGGGGCACCGTCTGTTACAGCACGCAGCACCAGGGAGGTAGGGGGCACCTGTTTGTTATAACACGTAGCACCAGGGAGGCAGGGGGCACCGCTTGTTACAACACGCAGCACCAGGGGAGGCAGGGGCACCGTCTGTACAACACGCAGCACCAGGGAGGCAGGGGCACCGCCTGTTACAACACGCAGCACCAGGGAGGTAGGGGGCACCGTCTGTTACAACACGCAGCACCAGGGAGGCAGGGGGCACCGTCTGTTACAACACGCAGCACCAGGGAGGTAGGGGGCACCGCCTGTTATAACACGCAGCACCAGGGAGGCAGGGGCACCGTTTGTTACAACACGTAGCACCAGGGAGGCAGGGGGCACCGCCTGTTACAGCACGCAGCACCAGGGAGGCAGGGGGCACCGTCTGTTACAACACGCAGCACCAGGGAGGCAGGGGGCACCGCCTGTTACAACACGTAGCAACCAGGGAGGTAGGGGCACCGTCTGTTACAGCACGTAGCACCAGGGAGGTAGGGGGCACCGTTTGTTACAACACGCAGCACCAGGGAGGCAGGGGGCACCGCCTGTTATAACACGCAGCACCAGGGAGGCAGGGGGCACCGTCTGTTACAGCACGTAGCACCAGGGAGCGCAGGGGGCACCGTCTTGTTATAACACGTAGCACCAGGGAGGTAGGGGCACCGTCTGTTATAACACGGAGCACCAGGGAGGCAGGGGGCACCGCTTGTTACAACACGTAGCACCAGGGAGGCAGGGGGCACCGCTTGTTACAGCACGCAGCACCAGGGAGGCAGGGGGCACCGCCTGTTACAACACGCAGCACCAGGGAGGCAGGGGCACCGTCTGTTACAACACGTAGCACCAGGGAGGCAGGGGGCACCGCTTGTTACAACACGTAGCACCAGGGAGGTAGGGGGCACCGTCTGTTACAACACGCAGCACCAGGGAGGCAGGGGGCACCGCTTGTCACAACACGTAGCACCAGGGAGGCAGGGGGCCCTCTGTTACAGCACGCAGCACCAGGGAGGCAGGGGGCACCGTCTGTTACAACACGCAGCACCAGGGAGGTAGGGGCACCGTCTGTTACAGCACGCAGCACCAGGGAGGCAGGGGGCACCGTCTGTTACAACACGCAGCACCAGGAGCGCAGGGGCACCGTCTGTTACAACACGTAGCACCAGGGAGGCAGGGGGCACCGCCTGTTATAACACGTAGCACCAGGGAGTAGGGGGCACCGTCTGTTACAACACGCAGCACCAGGGAGGCAGGGGCACCGCTTGTTACAGCACGCAGCACCAGGGAGGCAGGGGCACCGTCTGTTACAACACGCAGCACCAGGGAGGCAGGGGGCACCGCTTGTCACAACACGCAGCACCAGGGAGGCAGGGGGCACCGTCTGTTACAACACGCAGCACCAGGGAGGCAGGGGCACCGCCTGTTACAGCACGCAGCACCAGGGAGGCAGGGGGCACCGTCTGTTACAGCACGCAGCACCAGGGAGGTAGGGGGGCACCGTCTGTTACAACACGCAGCACCAGGGAGGTAGGGGGCACCGTTTGTTACAACACGTAGCACCAGGGAGGCAGGGGGCACCCGTCTGTTATAACACGTAGCACCAGGGAGGCAGGGGGCACCGTCTGTTATAACACGCAGCACCAGGGAGGCAGGGGGCACCCGTCTGTTACAGCACGCAGCACCAGGGAGAGCAGGGGCACCGTCTGTTATAACACGCAGCACCAGGGAGGCAGGGGCACCGTCTGTTACAACACGCAGCACCAGGAGCAGGGGGCACCGTCTGTAACAGCACGCAGCACCAGGGAGGTAGGGGGCACCGTCTGTTACAGCACGCAGCACCAGGGAGGCAGGGGGCACCGTCTGTTACAGCACGCAGCACCAGGGAGGCAGGGGGCACCGGCCTGTTACAACACGTAGCACCAGGGAGGCAGGGGGCACCGCTCTGTTACAACACGCAGCACCAGGGAGGCAGGGGGCACCGTCTGTTTACAACACGCAGCACCAGGGAGCGCAGGGGCACCGTCTGTCACAACACGCAGCACCAGGGAGGCAGGGGGCACCGTCTGTTACAACACGCAGCACCAGGGAGGTAGGGGGCAACCGTCTGTTATAGCACGCAGCACCAGGGAGGCAGGGGGCACCGCCTGTTACAGCACGCAGCACCAGGGAGAGCAGGGGCACCGCCTGTTACAACACGTAGCACCAGGGAGCAGGGGCACCGCTCTGTTACAACACGCAGCACCAGGGAGGCAGGGGGCACCGTCTGTTACAGCACGCAGCACCAGGGAGGCAGGGGCACCGTCTGTTATAACACGCAGCACCAGGGAGCAGGGGGCACCGTCTGTTACAACACGCAGCACCAGGGAGGTAGGGGGCACCGTCTGTTACAGCACGCAGCACCAGGGAGGTAGGGGCACCGTCTGTTATAAACACGCAGCACCAGGGAGCGCAGGGGGCACCGCCTGTTACAACACGCAGCACCAGGGAGGTAGGGGGCACCGTCTGTCACAGCACGCAGCACCAGGGAGGCAGGGGGCACCGTCTGTTACAACACGCAGCACCAGGGAGGCAGGGGGCACCGTTTGTTACAACACGTAGCACCAGGGAGGCAGGGGCACCGTTTGTTACAGCACGCAGCACCAGGGAGGCAGGGGGCACCGTCTGTTACAACACGCAGCACCAGGGAGGCAGGGGGCACCGTCTGTTATAACACGTAGCACCAGGGAGGCAGGGGCACCCGTCTGTTATAACACGCAGCACCAGGGAGGCAGGGGGCACCGTCTGTTACAACACGCAGCACCAGGGAGGTAGGGGGCACCGTTTGTTATAACACGTAGCACCAGGGAGGCAGGGGGCACCGTCTGTTACAACACGCAGCACCAGGGAGCAGGGGGCACCGTCTGTTATAACACGCAGCACCAGGGAGCAGGGGCACCGTCTGTTACAACACGCAGCACCAGGGAGGTAGGGGGCACCGTCTGTTACAACACGCAGCACCAGGGAGGCAGGGGGCACCGCCTGTTATAACACGCAGCACCAGGGAGGCAGGGGGCACCGTTTGTTACAGCACGCAGCACCAGGGAGGTAGGGGCAACCGTCTGTTACAACACGCAGCACCAGGGAGGCAGGGGGCACCGTCTGTTATAACACGCAGCACCAGGGAGGCAGGGGGCACCGCCTGTCACAGCACGCAGCACCAGGGAGGCAGGGGCACCCGCTTGTTACAACACGCAGCACCAGGGAGGCAGGGGCACCGTCTGTTACAACACGCAGCACCAGGGAGGCAGGGGGCACCGCCTG
Organism: Salmo salar; assembly: GCF_905237065.1. Taxonomy (NCBI): domain Eukaryota; kingdom Metazoa; phylum Chordata; class Actinopteri; order Salmoniformes; family Salmonidae; genus Salmo; species Salmo salar. The sequence continues at coordinate 23,661 of NW_025549597.1, read as the reverse complement.
TTACAGCACGTAGCACCAGGGAGGCAGGGGGCACCTGCCTGTTACAACACGCAGCACCAGGGAGGCAGGGGGCACCGTCTGTCACAACACGCAGCACCAGGGAGGCAGGGGGGCACCGCCTGTTACAACACGCAGCACCAGGGAGGTAGGGGGCACCGTTTGTCACAGCACGCAGCACCAGGGAGGCAGGGGCACCGTCTGTTACAACACGCAGCACCAGGGAGGCAGGGGGCACCGTCTGTCACAGCACGCAGCACCAGGGAGGCAGGGGGCACCGCCTGTTACAACACGCAGCACCAGGGAGGCAGGGGGCACCGTCTGTTACAACACGTAGCACCCAGGAGGCACCGTCTGTTACAGCACGCAGCACCAGGGAGGCAGGGGGCACCGCTTGTCACAACACGTAGCACCAGGGAGGCAGGGGGCACCGTCTGTTACAGCACGCAGCACCAGGGAGGCAGGGGGCACCGTCTGTTATACAACACGCAGCACCAGGGAGGTAGGGGCACCGTCTGTTACAACACGCAGCACCAGGGAGGTAGGGGGCACCGCCTGTCACAACACGCAGCACCAGGGAGGCAGGGGGCACCGTCTTGTTACAACACGCAGCACCAGGGAGGCAGGGGGCACCGCCTGTTACAGCACGCAGCACTAGGGAGGCAGGGGCACCGTCTGTTACAACACGCAGCACCAGGGAGGCAGGGGGCACCGTCTGTTACAACACGCAGCACCAGGGAGGCAGGGGGCACCGCCTGTTACAGCACGCAGCACCAGGGAGGCAGGGGGCACCGCCTGTTACAACACGTAGCACCAGGGAGGCAGGGGCACCGTCTGTTACAGCACGCAGCACCAGGGAGGCAGGGGGCACCGTCTGTTACAACACGCAGCACCAGGGAGGCAGGGGGCACCGTCTGTTACAACACGCAGCACCAGGGAGGCAGGGGGCACCGTCTGTTACAACACGCAGCACCAGGGAGGTAGGGGCACCGCCTGTTACAACACGCAGCACCAGGGAGGCAGGGGGCACCGTCTGTTACAGCACGCAGCACCAGGGAGGCAGGGGGCACCGTCTGTTACAACACGCAGCACCAGGGAGGCAGGGGGCACCGTCTGTTATAACACGCAGCACCAGGGAGGCAGGGGGCACCGTCTGTTACAGCACGCAGCACTAGGGAGGCAGGGGGCACCGCTTGTTATAACACGTAGCACCAGGGAGGCAGGGGCACCGTTTGTTACAACACGTAGCACCAGGGAGGCAGGGGGCACCGTCTGTTACAGCACGCAGCACCAGGGAGGCAGGGGGCACCGCCTGTTATAACACGCAGCACCAGGGAGGCAGGGGGCACCGTCTGTTACAGCACGCAGCACCAGGGAGGCAGGGGGCACCCGTCTGTTACAACACGCAGCACCAGGGAGGCAGGGGGCACCGCCTGTTACAACACGCAGCACCAGGGAGGCAGGGGGCACCGCTCTGTTACAACACGCAGCACCAGGGAGGCAGGGGGCACCGTCTGTTATAACACGCAGCACCAGGGAGGCAGGGGGCACCGTCTGTTACAACACGCAGCACCAGGAGGCAGGGGGCACCGTTTGTAACAGCACGCAGCACCAGGGAGGCAGGGGGCACCGTCTGTTACAGCACGCAGCACCAGGGAGGCAGGGGGCACCGTCTGTTACAACACGCAGCACCAGGGAGGCAGGGGGCACCGTCTGTCATAACACGTAGCACCAGGGAGGCAGGGGGCACCGTCTGTTACAACACGCAGCACCAGGGAGCAGGGGGCACCGTCTGTTACAGCACGCAGCACCAGGGAGGCAGGGGGCACCGTCTGTTACAACACGCAGCACCAGGGAGGCAGGGGCACCGTCTGTTACAACACGCAGCACCAGGGAGGCAGGGGGCACCGTCTGTTACAGCACGCAGCACCAGGGAGGCAGGGGGCACCGTCTGTTACAGCACGCAGCACCAGGGAGGCAGGGGGCACCGCCTGTCACAACACGCAGCACCAGGGAGGCAGGGGGCACCGTCTGTTACAACACGTAGCACCAGGGAGGCAGGGGCACCGTCTGTTACAACACGCAGCACCAGGGAGGCAGGGGGCACCGTCTGTTACAACACGCAGCACCAGGGAGGTAGGGGGCACCGCCTGTTACAGCACGTAGCACCAGGGAGGCAGGGGGCACCGTCTGTTACAACACGCAGCACCAGGGAGGCAGGGGCACCGCCTGTTTACAGCACGCAGCACCAGGGAGGCAGGGGGCACCGCCTGTTACAACACGTAGCACCAGGGAGGCAGGGGGCACCGTCTGTTATAACACGCAGCACCAGGGAGGTAGGGGGCACCGCCTGTCACAGCACGTAGCACCAGGGAGGCAGGGGGCACCGTCTGTCATAACACGCAGCACCAGGGAGGCAGGGGCACCGTCTGTTATAACACGTAGCACCAGGGAGGCAGGGGCACCGTCTGTTACAACACGCAGCACCAGGGAGGCAGGGGGCACCGTCTGTTACAACACGCAGCACCAGGAGGCAGGGGGCACCTGTCTGTTACAACACGCAGCACCAGGGAGGCAGGGGGCACCGTCTGTTATAACACGCAGCACCAGGGAGGCAGGGGGCACCGTCTGTTACAACACGTAGCACCAGGGAGGCAGGGGGCACCGTCTGTTACAGCACGCAGCACCAGGGAGGTAGGGGGCACCGTCTTGTTACAACACGCAGCACCAGGGAGGTAGGGGGCACCGTCTGTTACAACACGCAGCACCAGGGAGGCAGGGGCACCGTCTGTTACAGCACGCAGCACCAGAGCAGGGGGCACCGTCTGTTATAACACGCAGCACCAGGGAGGCAGGGGCACCGTCTGTTACAGCACGTAGCACCAGGGAGGCAGGGGCACCGTCTGTTATAAACACGCAGCACCAGGGAGGCAGGGGGCACCCGTCTGTTACAACACGTAGCACCAGGGAGGCAGGGGGCACCGTCTGTTACAACACGCAGCACCAGGGAGGCAGGGGGCACCGTCTGTTACAACACGCAGCACCAGGGAGGTAGGGGGCACCGTTTGTTACAACACGCAGCACCAGGGAGCAGGGGGCACCGTCTGTTATAACACGTAGCACCAGGGAGGCAGGGGGCACCGTCTGTACAACACGCAGCACCAGGGAGGCAGGGGGCACCGTCTGTTACAACACGCAGCACCAGGGAGGCAGGGGCACCGTCTGTTACAACACGCAGCACCAGGGAGGCAGGGGGCACCGTCTGTTACAACACGCAGCACCAGGGAGGCAGGGGCACCGTCTGTTACAACACGCAGCACCAGGGAGGCAGGGGCACCGTCTGTTACAACACGCAGCACCAGGGAGGCAGGGGGCACCGTCTGTTATAACACGCAGCACCAGGGAGCAGGGGCACCTGTCTGTTACAACACGCAGCACCAGGGAGGCAGGGGGCACCGTCTGTTACAGCACGCAGCACCAGGGAGGCAGGGGGCACCGCCTGTTACAACACGCAGCACCAGGGAGCGCAGGGGGCACCGCTTGTTACAACACGCAGCACCAGGGAGGTAGGGGCACCCGTCTGTTATAACACGCAGCACCAGGGAGGTAGGGGGCACCGTCTGTTACAACACGCAGCACCAGGGAGGCAGGGGGCACCGTCTGTTACAGCACGCAGCACCAGGGAGGCAGGGGCACCGTCTGTTACAACACGCAGCACCAGGGAGGCAGGGGGCACCGTCTGTTACAACACGCAGCACCAGGGAGGCAGGGGGCACCGTCTGTTACAACACGCAGCACCAGGGAGGCAGGGGGCACCGTCTGTTACAACACGCAGCACCAGGGAGGCAGGGGGCACCGTCTGTTACAACACGCAGCACCAGGGAGGTAGGGGGCACCGTCTGTTATACAGCACGCAGCACCAGGGAGGTAGGGGGCACCGTCTGTTACAACACGCAGCACCAGGGAGGCAGGGGGCACCGTCTGTTACAACACGTAGCACCAGGGAGGCAGGGGGCACCGCCTGTCACAACACGCAGCACCAGGGAGGCAGGGGGCACCGTCTGTTACAACACGCAGCACCAGGGAGGCAGGGGCAACCGTCTGTTATAACACGCAGCACCAGGGAGGCAGGGGGCACCGTTTGTTACAACACGCAGCACCAGGGAGGCAGGGGGCACCGCCTGTTACAACACGCAGCACCAGGGAGGCAGGGGGCACCGTCTGTTACAACACGCAGCACCAGGGAGGCAGGGGGCACCGTCTGTCACAACACGCAGCACCAGGGAGGCAGGGGGCACCGTCTGTTACAACACGTAGCACCAGGGAGGCAGGGGGCACCGTCTGTTACAGCACGCAGCACCAGGGAGGCAGGGGGCACCGTCTGTTACAACACGCAGCACCAGGGAGGCAGGGGCACCGTCTGTTACAACACGCAGCACCAGGGAGGCAGGGGGCACCGCCTGTTACAGCACGCAGCACCAGGGAGGCAGGGGGCACCGTCTGTTATAACACGCAGCACTAGGGAGGCAGGGGGCACCGTCTGTTATAACACGCAGCACCAGGGAGGCAGGGGCACCGTCTGTTACAACACGCAGCACCAGGGAGGCAGGGGGCACTCGCCTGTTACAGCACGTAGCACCAGGGAGGCAGGGGGCACCGTCTGTTATAACACGCAGCACCAGGGAGGCAGGGGGCACCGTCTGTTACAACACGCAGCACCAGGGAGGCAGGGGGCACCGCCTGTTACAACACGCAGCACCAGGGAGGCAGGGGGCACCCGTCTGTTCACAACACGCAGCACCAGGGAGGCAGGGGGCACCGTCTGTTATACAACACGCAGCACCAGGGAGGCAGGGGGCACCGTCTGTTACAACACGCAGCACCAGGGAGGTAGGGGGCACCGTCTGTTACAACACGCAGCACCAGGGAGGCAGGGGCACCGTCTGTTACAACACGCAGCACCAGGAGGCACGTCTGTAACAGCACGCAGCACCAGGGAGGTAGGGGGCACCCGTCTGTTACAACACGCAGCACCAGGGAGGCAGGGGGCACCGTCTGTTACAACACGCAGCACCAGGGAGGCAGGGGGCACCGTCTGTTACAACACGCAGCACCAGGGAGGCAGGGGGCACCGCCTGTTACAACACGTAGCACCAGGGAGGCAGGGGGCACCGTCTGTTACAACACGCAGCACCAGGGAGGTAGGGGGCACCGTCTGTTACAACACGCAGCACCAGGGAGGCAGGGGGCACCGTCTGTTTACAACACGTAGCACCAGGGAGGCAGGGGGCACCGTCTGTTATAACACGTAGCACCAGGGAGGCAGGGGGCACCGTCTGTTTACAGCACGCAGCACCAGGGAGGCAGGGGGCACCGCTCTGTTACAACACGCAGCACCAGGGAGGCAGGGGGCACCGTCTGTTACAACACGCAGCACCAGGGAGGTAGGGGGCACCGTCTGTTACAACACGCAGCACCAGGGAGGCAGGGGGCACCGTCTGTTACAGCACGCAGCACCAGGGAGCAGGGGGCAACCGTCTGTCACAACACGTAGCACCAGGGAGGCAGGGGGCACCGTCTGTTACAACACGTAGCACCAGGGAGGCAGGGGGCACCGTCTGTTACAACACGCAGCACCAGGGAGGCAGGGGGCACCGTCTGTCACAGCACGTAGCACCAGGGAGGCAGGGGGCACCGTCTGTTACAACACGCAGCACCAGGGAGGCAGGGGGCACCGTCTGTTATAACACGTAGCACCAGGAGGCAGGGGGCACCGTCTGTAACAGCACGTAGCACCAGGGAGGCAGGGGGCACCGCCTGTTACAGCACGTAGCACCAGGGAGGTAGGGGGCACCCGTCTGTTACAACACGTAGCACCAGGGAGGCAGGGGGCACCGTCTGTTACAGCACGCAGCACCAGGGAGGCAGGGGGCACCCGTCTGTTACAACACGTAGCACCAGGGAGGCAGGGGGCACCGTCTGTTACAGCACGCAGCACCAGGGAGGCAGGGGCACCGTCTGTTACAACACGTAGCACCAGGGAGGCAGGGGGCACTCGCCTGTTATAACACGTAGCACCAGGGAGGTAGGGGCACCGTCTGTTATAACACGCAGCACCTAGGAGTAGGGGGCACCGTCTGTTATAACACGCAGCACCAGGGAGGCAGGGGCAACCGTCTGTTACAACACGCAGCACCAGGGAGGCAGGGGGCACCGTCTGTTACAACACGCAGCACCAGGGAGGCAGGGGGCACCGCCTGTTACAACACGCAGCACCAGGGAGGCAGGGGGCACCGTCTGTTACAACACGCAGCACCAGGGAGGGCAACCGTCTTGTTACAACACGCAGCACCAGGGAGGCAGGGGGCACCGTCTGTTACAGCACGCAGCACCAGGGAGGCAGGGGGCACCGTCTGTTATAACACGCAGCACCAGGGAGGTAGGGGGCACCGCCTGTTACAACACGCAGCACCAGGGAGGTAGGGGGCACCGTCTGTTACAACACGCAGCACCAGGGAGGCAGGGGGCACCGCCTGTTACAACACGTAGCACCAGGGAGTAGGGGGCACCGTCTGTTCACAACACGTAGCACCAGGGAGGCAGGGGGCACCGTCTTGTTACAACACGTAGCACCAGGGAGGTAGGGGGCACCGCCTGTTACAACACGCAGCACCAGGGAGGCAGGGGGCACCGCCTGTTATAACACGCAGCACCAGGGAGGCAGGGGGCACCGTCTGTTACAACACGTAGCACCAGGGAGGTAGGGGGCACCTGTCTGTTACAACACGTAGCACCAGGGAGGCAGGGGGCACCGCCTGTTACAACACGCAGCACCAGGGAGGCAGGGGGCACCGTCTGTTACAGCACGCAGCACCAGGGAGGCAGGGGGCACCGTTTGTTACAACACGTAGCACCAGGGAGGCAGGGGGCACCGTTTGTTACAACACGCAGCACCAGGGAGGCAGGGGGCACCGTCTGTTATAACACGCAGCACCAGGGAGGTAGGGGGCACCGTCTGTTACAACACGCAGCACCAGGGAGGCAGGGGGCACCGTCTGTCATAACACGTAGCACCAGGGAGGCAGGGGGCACCGTCTGTTACAACACGCAGCACCAGGGAGGCAGGGGGCACCGTCTGTTACAGCACGTAGCACCAGGGAGGCAGGGGGCACCTGTCTGTTATAACACGCAGCACCAGGGAGGCAGGGGGCACCGTCTGTTACAACACGCAGCACCAGGGAGGCAGGGGGCACCGTCTGTTACAACACGCAGCACCAGGGAGGCAGGGGGCACCGTCTGTTACAGCACGCAGCACCAGGGAGGCAGGGGGCACCGTCTGTTACAACACGCAGCACCAGGGAGGTAGGGGGCACCGTCTGTTACAACACGCAGCACCAGGGAGGTAGGGGGCACCGTCTTGTTACAACACGCAGCACCAGGGAGGCAGGGGGCACCGTCTGTTACAACACGCAGCACCAGGGAGGCAGGGGGCACCGTCTGTTACAACACGCAGCACCAGGGAGCAGGGGGCACCGTCTGTTATAACACGCAGCACCTAGGGAGGTAGGGGGCACCGTCTGTTACAACACGCAGCACCAGGGAGGCAGGGGGCACCGTCTGTTATAACACGTAGCACCAGGAGGCAGGGGGCACCGTCTGTTACAGCACGTAGCACCAGGGAGGCAGGGGGCACCGGCCTGTTACAACACGTAGCACCAGGGAGGCAGGGGGCACCGTCTGTTACAACACGTAGCACCAGGGAGGTAGGGGCACCGTCTGTAACAACACGCAGCACCAGGGAGGTAGGGGGCACCGTCTGTTACAGCACGTAGCACCAGGGAGGCAGGGGGCACCGTCTGTTACAACACGCAGCACCAGGGAGGCAGGGGGCACCGTCTGTTACAACACGCAGCACCAGGGAGGCAGGGGCACCGTCTGTTACAGCACGCAGCACCAGGGAGGCAGGGGGCACCGTCTGTTATAACACGTAGCACCAGGGAGGCAGGGGGCACCGCCTGTTATAACACGTAGCACCAGGAGGTAGGGGGCACCGTCTGTTACAGCACGCAGCACCAGGGAGGCAGGGGGCACCGTCTGTTACAACACGCAGCACCAGGGAGGCAGGGGCACCGCCTGTTACAACACGTAGCACCAGGGAGGCAGGGGGCACCGCCTGTTACAACACGCAGCACCAGGGAGGTAGGGGGCACCGTCTGTTACAACACGCAGCACCAGGGAGGTAGGGGGCACCGCCTGTTACAACACGTAGCACCAGGGAGGCAGGGGGCACCGTCTGTTACAACACGCAGCACCAGGGAGGTAGGGGGCACCGTCTGTTACAACACGCAGCACCAGGGAGGCAGGGGCAACCGTCTGTTACAACACGCAGCACCAGGGAGGCAGGGGGCACCGTCTGTCATAACACGCAGCACCAGGGAGGCAGGGGGCACCGTCTGTTACAACACGCAGCACCAGGGAGGTAGGGGCACCGTCTGTTATAGCACGCAGCACCAGGGAGGCAGGGGGCACCGTCTGTTACAACACGCAGCACCAGGGAGGCAGGGGGCACCGTCTGTCATAACACGTAGCACCAGGGAGGCAGGGGGCACCGTCTGTTACAACACGTAGCACCAGGGAGGCAGGGGGCACCGTCTGTTACAACACGCAGCACCAGGGAGGTAGGGGGCACCGTCTGTTATAACACGCAGCACCAGGGAGGCAGGGGGCACCGTCTGTTACAACACGCAGCACCAGGGAGGCAGGGGGCACCGTCTGTTACAACACGCAGCACCAGGGAGGCAGGGGGCACCGCCTGTTACAACACGCAGCACCAGGGAGGCAGGGGGCACCGTCTGTTACAGCACGCAGCACCAGGGAGGCAGGGGGCACCGTCTGTCACAACACGCAGCACCAGGGAGGCAGGGGGCACCGTCTGTTACAACACGCAGCACCAGGGAGGCAGGGGGCACCGTTTGTTACAGCACGCAGCACCAGGGAGGCAGGGGGCACCGTCTGTTACAACACGCAGCACCAGGGAGGCAGGGGGCACCCGTCTGTTACAACACGTAGCACCAGGGAGGCAGGGGGCACCGTCTGTTACAACACGCAGCACCAGGGAGGCAGGGGCACCCGTCTGTTATAACACGCAGCACCAGGGAGGCAGGGGGCACCGTCTGTTACAACACGCAGCACCAGGGAGGCAGGGGGCACCGTCTGTTACAACACGTAGCACCAGGGAGGCAGGGGGCACCGTCTGTTACAACACGCAGCACCAGGGAGGCAGGGGGCACCGTCTGTTACAGCACGCAGCACCAGGGAGGCAGGGGGCACCGTCTGTTACAGCACGTAGCACCAGGGAGGCAGGGGGCACCGTCTGTTACAACACGCAGCACCAGGGAGGCAGGGGGCACCGTCTGTTACAACACGCAGCACCAGGGAGGCAGGGGGCACCGTCTGTTATAACACGCAGCACCAGGGAGGCAGGGGGCACCGTCTGTTACAACACGCAGCACCAGGGAGGCAGGGGGCACCGTCTGTTACAACACGCAGCACCAGGGAGGCAGGGGGCACCGTCTGTTACAACACGCAGCACCAGGGAGGCAGGGGGCACCGTCTGTTACAACACGCAGCACCAGGAGAGCAGGGGGCACCGTCTGTTACAGCACGCAGCACCAGGGAGGCAGGGGGCAACCGTCTGTTACAGCACGTAGCACCAGGGAGGCAGGGGGCACCGTCTGTTACAACACGCAGCACCAGGGAGGTAGGGGGCACCGTCTGTTATAACACGTAGCACCAGGGAGGCACCGCCTGTAACAGCACGCAGCACCAGGGAGGCAGGGGGCACCGTCTGTTACAGCACGTAGCACCAGGGAGGCAGGGGGCACCCGTCTGTTACAACACGCAGCACCAGGGAGGCAGGGGGCACCGTCTGTTACAACACGCAGCACCAGGGAGGTAGGGGGCACCGTCTGTTACAACACGCAGCACCAGGGAGGCAGGGGGCACCGTCTGTTACAACACGCAGCACCAGGGAGGCAGGGGGCACCGTCTGTCATAGCACGTAGCAGCACCAGGGAGGCAGGGGGCACCGCCTGTTACAACACGCAGCACCAGGGAGGCAGGGGGCACCGTCTGTTACAGCACGTAGCACCAGGGAGGCAGGGGGCACCGTCTTGTTACAACACGTAGCACCAGGGAGGCAGGGGGCACCGTCTGTTACAACACGCAGCACCAGGGAGGTAGGGGGCACCGTCTGTTACAGCACGTAGCACCAGGGAGGCAGGGGGCACCGTCTGTTACAACACGTAGCACCAGGGAGGCAGGGGGCACCGTCTGTTACAACACGTAGCACCAGGAGGTAGGGGGCACCGTCTGTTACAGCACGCAGCACCAGGGAGGTAGGGGGCACCGTCTGTTACAGCACGCAGCACCAGGGAGGCAGGGGGCACCGTCTGTTACAACACGCAGCACCAGGGAGGTAGGGGGCACCGTCTGTTACAGCACGTAGCACCAGGGAGGCAGGGGGCACCGTCTGTCATAACACGCAGCACCAGGGAGGCAGGGGGCACCGTCTGTTACAACACGTAGCACCAGGGAGGCAGGGGGCACCGTCTGTTACAACACGCAGCACCAGGGAGGCAGGGGGCACCGTCTGTTACAGCACGCAGCACCAGGGAGGTAGGGGGCACCGTCTGTTACAACACGCAGCACCAGGGAGGCAGGGGGCACCGTCTGTTATAACACGCAGCACCAGGAGGCAGGGGGCACCGCTCTGTTACAACACGCAGCACCAGGGAGGCAGGGGGCACCGTCTGTTACAACACGCAGCACCAGGGAGGTAGGGGGCACCGTCTGTTACAACACGCAGCACCAGGGAGGCAGGGGGCACCGTCTGTTACAGCACGCAGCACCAGGGAGGCAGGGGGCACCGTCTGTTACAACACGTAGCACCAGGGAGGCAGGGGGCACCGTTTATCATAACACGCAGCACCAGGGAGGCAGGGGGCACCGTCTGTTACAACACGCAGCACCAGGGAGGCAGGGGGCACCGTCTGTTACAACACGTAGCACCAGGGAGGTAGGGGGCACCGTCTGTTACAGCACGCAGCACCAGGGAGGCAGGGGGCACCGTCTGTTCATAACACGTAGCACCAGGGAGGTAGGGGCACCGTCTGTTACAACACGCAGCACCAGGGAGGGCACCGCCTGTTACAACACGCAGCACCAGGGAGGCAGGGGGCACCGTCTGTTACAACACGCAGCACCAGGGAGGCAGGGGGCACCGTCTGTTATAACACGCAGCACCAGGGAGGTAGGGGGCACCGTCTGTTACAACACGCAGCACCAGGGAGGCAGGGGGCACCGTCTGTTACAACACGCAGCACCAGGGAGGCAGGGGGCACCGTCTGTTACAACACGTAGCACCAGGGAGGTAGGGGCACCCGCCTGTTACAACACGCAGCACCAGGGAGGCAGGGGGCACCGTCTGTTACAACACGTAGCACCAGGGAGGTAGGGGGCACCGCCTGTTACAGCACGCAGCACCAGGGAGGCAGGGGGCACCGTCTGTTACAACACGTAGCACCAGGGAGGCAGGGGCACCCGTCTGTTATAACACGCAGCACCAGGAGGCAGGGGGCACCCGTCTGTTATAACACGCAGCACCAGGGAGGTAGGGGGCACCGTCTGTTACAACACGCAGCACCAGGGAGGCAGGGGGCACCGTCTGTTACAACACGCAGCACCAGGGAGGCAGGGGGCACCGGTCTGTTACAACACGCAGCACCAGGGAGGCAGGGGGCACCGTCTGTCATAACACGCAGCACCAGGGAGGCAGGGGGCACCGTCTGTTACAGCACGTAGCACCAGGGAGGCAGGGGGCACCGTCTGTTACAACACGCAGCACCAGGAGGCAGGGGGCACCGTCTGTTACAACACGCAGCACCAGGGAGGCAGGGGGCACCGTCTGTTACAGCACGCAGCACCAGGGAGGCAGGGGGCACCGTCTGTTACAACACGCAGCACCAGGGAGGTAGGGGCACCCGTCTGTTACAACACGTAGCACCAGGGAGGCAGGGGGCACCGTCTGTTACAACACGCAGCACCAGGGAGGCAGGGGGCACCGTCTGTTACAACACGCAGCACCAGGGAGGTAGGGGGCACCGTCTGTTACAACACGCAGCACCAGGGAGGCAGGGGGCACCGTCTGTTACAACACGCAGCACCAGGGAGGTAGGGGGCACCGTCTTGTTATAACACGCAGCACCAGGGAGGCAGGGGGCACCGTCTGTTATAACACGCAGCACCAGGGAGGTAGGGGGCACCGTCTGTTACAACACGCAGCACCAGGGAGGCAGGGGGCACCGTCTGTCACAACACGCAGCACCAGGGAGGCAGGGGGCACCGTCTGTTACAGCACGCAGCACCAGGGAGGTAGGGGGCACCGTTTGTTACAACACGCAGCACCAGGGAGGCAGGGGGCACCGTCTGTTACAACACGCAGCACCAGGGAGGTAGGGGGCACCGTCTGTTATAACACGTAGCACCAGGGAGGCAGGGGGCACCGTCTGTTACAACACGCAGCACCAGGGAGGCAGGGGCACCCGTCTGTTACAACACGTAGCACCAGGGAGGTAGGGGGCACCGTCTGTTATAACACGCAGCACTAGGAGGCAGGGGGCACCGTTTGTTACAGCACGCAGCACCAGGGAGGCAGGGGGCACCGTCTGTTTATAACACGCAGCACCAGGGAGGTAGGGGGCACCGTCTGTTACAACACGCAGCACCAGGGAGGCAGGGGCACCCGTCTGTTACAACACGTAGCACCAGGGAGGTAGGGGGCACCGTCTGTTACAACACGCAGCACCAGGGAGGCAGGGGGCACCGTCTGTTACAACACGCAGCACCAGGGAGGCAGGGGGCACCGTCTGTTACAACACGCAGCACCAGGGAGGTAGGGGCACCCGTCTGTTACAGCACGTAGCACCAGGGAGGCAGGGGGCACCGTCTGTTATAACACGCAGCACCAGGGAGGCAGGGGGCACCGTCTGTTACAGCACGCAGCACCAGGGAGGCAGGGGCACCGTCTGTTACAGCACGTAGCACCAGGGAGGCAGGGGGCACCGTCTGTTATAACACGTAGCACCAGGGAGGCAGGGGGCACCGTCTGTTACAACACGCAGCACCAGGGAGGTAGGGGGCACCCGTCTGTTACAACACGCAGCACCAGGGAGGCAGGGGGCACCGTCTGTTACAGCACTGCAGCACCAGGGAGGCAGGGGGCACCCGTCTGTTATACAACACGCAGCACCAGGGAGGCAGGGGCAACCGTCTGTTACAACACGCAGCACCAGGGAGGCAGGGGCACCGCCTGTTACAACACGCAGCACCAGGGAGGCAGGGGGCACCGTCTGTTACAGCACGCAGCACCAGGGAGGCAGGGGGCACCGTCTGTTACAGCACGCAGCACCAGGGAGGCAGGGGGCACCCGTCTGTTACAACACGCAGCACCAGGAGGTAGGGGGCACCGTCTGTTTACAACACGCAGCACGGGAGGCAGGGGGCACCGTCTGTTAAGCACGTAGCACCAGGGAGGCAGGGGGCACCGTCTGTTACAACACGCAGCACCAGGGAGGCAGGGGCAACCGTCTGTTACAACACGCAGCACCAGGGAGGCAGGGGGCACCGTCTTGTTACAACACGTAGCACCAGGGAGGCAGGGGGCACCGTCTGTTACAACACGCAGCACCAGGGAGGCAGGGGGCACCGTCTGTTACAACACGCAGCACCAGGGAGGTAGGGGGCACCGTCTGTTACAACACGCAGCACCAGGGAGGCAGGGGGCACCGTCTGTTACAACACGCAGCACCAGGGAGGTAGGGGGCACCGCTCTGTTACAACACGCAGCACCAGGGAGGTAGGGGGCACCGTCTGTTACAGCACGTAGCACCAGGGAGGCAGGGGGCACCCGTCTGTTACAACACGCAGCACCAGGGAGGCAGGGGGCACCGTCTGTTACAACACGCAGCACCAGGGAGGCAGGGGGCACCGTCTGTTATAACACGCAGCACCAGGGAGGCAGGGGGCACCGCCTGTTACAACACGCAGCACCAGGGAGGCAGGGGGCACCGTCTGTTATAACACGCAGCACCAGGGAGGCAGGGGGCACCGTCTGTTACAACACGTAGCACCAGGGAGGTAGGGGGCACCGTCTGTTACAACACGCAGCACCAGGGAGGCAGGGGCACCCGTCTGTTACAACACGCAGCACCAGGGAGGCAGGGGGCACCGTCTGTTTACAACACGTAGCACCAGGGAGGTAGGGGGCACCGTCTGTTACAACACGTAGCACCAGGGAGGCAGGGGGCACCGTCTGTTATAACACGCAGCACCAGGGAGGCAGGGGCACCCGCCTGTTACAACACGTAGCACCAGGGAGGGCATGTCTGTTACAGCACGCAGCACCAGGGAGGCAGGGGGCACCGCCTGTTATAGCACGTAGCACCAGGGAGGCAGGGGGCACCGTCTGTTACAACACGCAGCACCAGGGAGGTAGGGGGCACCGTCTGTTACAACACGTAGCACCAGGGAGGTAGGGGGCACCGTCTGTTACAACACGCAGCACCAGGGAGGCAGGGGGCACCGTCTGTTACAACACGCAGCACCAGGGAGGCAGGGGGCACCGTCTGTTATAACACGCAGCACCAGGGAGGCAGGGGGCACCGTCTGTTACAACACGTAGCACCAGGGAGGCAGGGGGCACCGTCTGTTATAGCACGCAGCACCAGGGAGGCAGGGGGCACCGTCTGTTACAACACGTAGCACCAGGGAGGTAGGGGCACCCGTCTGTTACAACACGTAGCACCAGGGAGGCAGGGGGCACCGCCTGTCACAACACGCAGCACCAGGGAGGTAGGGGGCACCGCCTGTTACAACACGCAGCACCAGGGAGGCAGGGGGCACCGTCTGTTACAGCACGCAGCACCAGGGAGGCAGGGGCACCCGTCTGTTACAGCACGCAGCACCAGGGAGGCAGGGGGCACCGTCTGTCACAACACGCAGCACCAGGGAGCATAGGGGCACCGTCTGTTACAACACGTAGCACCAGGGAGGCAGGGGGCACCGTCTGTTACAACACGCAGCACCAGGGAGGCAGGGGGCACCGTCTGTTACAACACGCAGCACCAGGGAGGTAGGGGGCACTCGTCTGTTATAACACGCAGCACCAGGGAGGCAGGGGGCACCGTCTGTTACAGCACGCAGCACCAGGGAGGCAGGGGGCACCGTCTGTTACAGCACGCAGCACCAGGGAGGCAGGGGGCACCGTCTTGTTACAACACGCAGCACCAGGGAGGCAGGGGGCATGCGTCTGTTACAGCACGCAGCACCAGGGAGGCAGGGGGCACCGTCTGTTACAACACGCAGCACCAGGGAGGCAGGGGGCACCGCTCTGTTACAACACGTAGCACCAGGGAGGCAGGGGGCACCGTCTGTTATAACACGTAGCACCAGGGAGGCAGGGGGCACCGTCTGTTACAACACGCAGCACCAGGGAGGCAGGGGGCACCCGTCTGTTTACAACACGCAGCACCAGGGAGGCAGGGGGCACCGTCTGTTACAGCACGCAGCACCAGGGAGGCAGGGGGCACCTGTCTATAACACGCAGCACCAGGGAGGCAGGGGGCACCGTCTGTTACAACACGCAGCACCAGGGAGGTAGGGGGCACCGTCTGTTATAACACGTAGCACCAGGGAGGCAGGGGGCACCGTCTGTTACAACACGCAGCACCAGGGAGGCAGGGGGCACCGTCTGTTATAAACACGCAGCACCAGGGAGGTAGGGGGCACCGCTCTGTTACAACACGCAGCACCAGGGAGGTAGGGGGCACCGTCTGTTACAACACGCAGCACCAGGGAGGTAGGGGGCACCGTCTGTTACAACACGCAGCACCAGGGAGGCAGGGGGCACCGTCTGTTACAACACGCAGCACCAGGGAGGCAGGGGGCACCGTCTGTTACAACACGCAGCACCAGGGAGGCAGGGGGCACCGCTTGTTACAGCACGTAGCACCAGGGAGGCAGGGGGCACCGTCTGTTACAACACGCAGCACCAGGGAGGCAGGGGGCACCGTCTGTTACAACACGCAGCACCAGGGAGGTAGGGGCACCGTCTGTTACAACACGCAGCACCAGGGAGGTAGGGGCACCGTCTGTTACAACACGCAGCACCAGGGAGGCAGGGGGCACCGTCTGTTACAACACGCAGCACCAGGGAGGCAGGGGGCACCGTCTGTTACAGCACGCAGCACCAGGGAGGCAGGGGGCACCGTCTGTTACAACACGCAGCACCAGGGAGGCAGGGGGCACCGTTTGTTACAACACGCAGCACCAGGGAGGCAGGGGGCACCGTCTGTTATAAGCACGCAGCACCAGGGAGGTAGGGGGCACCGTCTGTTACAACACGTAGCACCAGGGAGGCAGGGGGCACCGTCTGTTACAACACGCAGCACCAGGGAGGCAGGGGGCACCGTCTGTTACAACACGCAGCACCAGGGAGGCAGGGGGCACCGTCTGTTACAACACGCAGCACCAGGGAGGCAGGGGGCACCGTCTGTTATAACACGCAGCACCAGGGAGGTAGGGGGCACCGTCTGTTACAACACGTAGCACCAGGGAGGTAGGGGGCACCCGTCTGTTACAACACGTAGCACCAGGGAGGTAGGGGGCACCCGTCTGTTACAACACGCAGCACCAGGGAGGCAGGGGGCACCGTCTGTTACAACACGCAGCACCAGGGAGGCAGGGGCACCCGTCTGTTACAACACGTAGCACCAGGGAGGCAGGGGCAACTGTCTGTTACAACACGCAGCACCAGGGAGCGCAGGGGGCACCGTCTGTTACAACACGCAGCACCAGGGAGGCAGGGGGCACCGTCTGTTACAACACGTAGCACCAGGGAGGTAGGGGGCACCCGTCTGTTACAGCACGCAGCACCAGGGAGGCAGGGGCAACCGTCTGTTACAACACGTAGCACCAGGGAGGCAGGGGGCACCGTCTGTTACAACACGTAGCACCAGGGAGGTAGGGGGCACCTGTCTGTTATAACACGCAGCACCAGGGAGTAGGGGCACCCGTTTGTTACAACACGCAGCACCAGGGAGGTAGGGGGCACCGCCTGTTATAACACGCAGCACCAGGGAGGCAGGGGGCACCGCCTGTTACAACACGCAGCACCAGGGAGGCAGGGGGCACCGTCTGTTACAGCACGCAGCACCAGGGAGGCAGGGGGCACCGTCTGTCATAACACGCAGCACCAGGGAGGTAGGGGGCACCGTCTGTTACAACACGTAGCACCAGGGAGGCAGGGGGCACCGTCTGTTACAACACGCAGCACCAGGGAGGTAGGGGCACCGTCTGTTACAACACGTAGCACCAGGGAGGCAGGGGGCACCGCCTGTTACAGCACGCAGCACCAGGGAGGTAGGGGGCACCGTCTGTCACAACACGCAGCACCAGGGAGGCAGGGGGCACCGTCTGTTACAACACGCAGCACCAGGGAGGCAGGGGGCACCGTCTGTTACAACACGCAGCACCAGGGAGGCAGGGGGCACCGTCTGTTACAACACGTAGCACCAGGGAGGCAGGGGGCACCGTCTGTTACAACACGCAGCACCAGGGAGGCAGGGGGCACCGTCTGTTACAACACGCAGCACCAGGGAGGCAGGGGGCACCGTCTGTTACAACACGCAGCACCAGGGAGGCAGGGGGCACCGCCTGTTACAACACGTAGCACCAGGGAGGCAGGGGGCACCGTCTGTTACAACACGCAGCACCAGGGAGGTAGGGGGCACCGTCTGTTACAACACGTAGCACCAGGGAGGCAGGGGGCACCGTCTGTTACAGCACGCAGCACCAGGGAGGCAGGGGGCACCGTCTGTTACAACACGCAGCACCAGGGAGGCAGGGGGCACCGTCTGTTACAACACGCAGCACCAGGGAGGTAGGGGGCACCGTCTGTTACAACACGCAGCACCAGGGAGGTAGGGGCACCGTCTGTTACAACACGTAGCACCAGGGAGGCAGGGGGCACCGTCTGTTACAGCACGCAGCACCAGGGAGGCAGGGGGCACCCGCCTGTTACAACACGCAGCACCAGGGAGGCAGGGGGCACCGTCTGTTACAACACGCAGCACCAGGGAGGCAGGGGGCACCCGCCTTGTTACAACACGCAGCACCAGGGAGGCAGGGGGCACCGTCTGTTATAACACGCAGCACCAGGGAGGTAGGGGGCACCGTCTGTTACAACACGCAGCACCAGGAGGCAGGGGGCACCGTTTGTAACAACACGCAGCACCAGGGAGGCAGGGGGCACCGTCTGTTACAGCACGTAGCACCAGGGAGGCAGGGGGCACCGCTTGTTACAACACGCAGCACCAGGGAGCGCAGGGGGCAACCGTCTGTTACAGCACGCAGCACCAGGGAGGTAGGGGGCACCGTCTGTTATAACACGCAGCACCAGGGAGGCAGGGGGCACCGTCTGTTATAGCACGCAGCACCAGGGAGGCAGGGGCACCGTCTGTTACAACACGTAGCACCAGGGAGGCAGGGGGCACCGTCTGTTACAGCACGTAGCACCAGGGAGGCAGGGGGCACCGTCTGTTATAACACGCAGCACCAGGGAGGCAGGGGCACCCGTCTGTTACAACACGCAGCACCAGGGAGGCAGGGGCACCCGTCTGTTACAGCACGTAGCACCAGGGAGGCAGGGGGCACCGCCTGTTACAACACGTAGCACCAGGGAGGCAGGGGGCACCGCCTGTTACAACACGCAGCACCAGGGAGGCAGGGGGCACCGTCTGTTATAACACGCAGCACCAGGGAGGTAGGGGGCACCGCCTGTCACAACACGCAGCACCAGGGAGGCAGGGGGCACCGTCTGTTACAACACGCAGCACCAGGGAGGCAGGGGGCACCGCCTGTTACAACACGCAGCACCAGGGAGGCAGGGGGCACCGCCTGTTACAACACGCAGCACCAGGGAGGTAGGGATGCACCGTCTGTTACAACACGCAGCACCAGGGAGGCAGGGGGCACCGTCTGTTTACAACACGCAGCACCAGGGAGGCAGGGGGCACCCGTCTGTTACAACACGCAGCACCAGGGAGGCAGGGGCACCGTCTGTTACAACACGCAGCACCAGGGAGGTAGGGGGCACCGTTTGTTACAACACGTAGCACCAGGGAGGCAGGGGCACCTGTCTGTTACAGCACGCAGCACCAGGGAGGCAGGGGGCACCGCCTGTTCACAACACGCAGCACCAGGGAGGCAGGGGGCACCGTCTTGTTACAACACGCAGCACCAGGGAGGCAGGGGGCACCGTCTGTTACAACACGCAGCACCAGGAGGCAGGGGGCACCGTTTGTTACAACACGCAGCACCAGGGAGGCAGGGGGCACCGTCTGTTACAACACGCAGCACCAGGGAGGCAGGGGCACCGTCTGTTACAACACGCAGCACCAGGGAGGCAGGGGGCACCGTCTTGTTACAACACGCAGCACCAGGGAGGCAGGGGGCACCGTCTGTTACAGCACGCAGCACCAGGGAGGCAGGGGGCACCGTCTGTTACAACACGTAGCACCAGGGAGGTAGGGGGCACCGTCTGTTACAACACGCAGCACCAGGGAGGCAGGGGGCACCGTCTGTTACAACACGTAGCACCAGGGAGGTAGGGGCACCCGTCTGTTACAACACGCAGCACCAGGGAGGCAGGGGGCACCGTCTGTTACAGCACGCAGCACCAGGGAGGCAGGGGGCACCGCCTGTTACAACACGCAGCACCAGGGAGGCAGGGGGCACCGGCCTGTTACAACACGCAGCACCAGGGAGGCAGGGGCACCGTCTGTTATAGCACGCAGCACCAGGGAGGTAGGGGCACCCGCCTGTTACAGCACGCAGCACCAGGGAGGCAGGGGGCACCGTCTGTTACAACACGCAGCACCAGGGAGGCAGGGGGCACCGTCTGTTATAACACGCAGCACCAGGAGCGCAGGGGCACGCTCTGTATACAGCACGCAGCACCAGGGAGGCAGGGGGCACCGTCTGTTACAACACGCAGCACCAGGGAGGCAGGGGGCACCGTTTGTTACAACACGCAGCACCAGGGAGGCAGGGGGCACCGCCTGTTACAGCACGTAGCACCAGGGAGGCAGGGGCAACCGTCTGTTACAACACGCAGCACCAGGGAGGCAGGGGGCACCGCCTGTTACAGCACGCAGCACCAGGGAGGCAGGGGGCACCCGCCTGTTACAACACGCAGCACCAGGGAGCAGGGGGCACCCGTCTGTTACAACACGTAGCACCAGGGAGGTAGGGGGCACCGTCTGTTTACAGCACGCAGCACCAGGGAGGCAGGGGGCACCGTCTGTTACAACACGCAGCACCAGGGAGGCAGGGGGCACCGTCTGTTACAACACGCAGCACCAGGGAGGCAGGGGGCACCGCTTGTCACAACACGCAGCACCAGGGAGGCAGGGGGCAACTGCTGCCTGTTACAACACGCAGCACCAGGGAGCGCAGGGGCACCGTCTGTTATAACACGCAGCACCAGGGAGGCAGGGGGGCACCGCCTGTTACAGCACGCAGCACCAGGGAGGCAGGGGGCACCGTCTGTTACAACACGCAGCACCAGGGAGGCAGGGGGCACCCGCTCTGTCACAACACGTAGCACCAGGGAGGCAGGGGCACCCGTCTGTTACAACACGCAGCACCAGGGAGGCAGGGGCACCGCCTGTTTACAACACGCAGCACCAGGGAGGTAGGGGGCACCGTCTGTTACAACACGTAGCACCAGGGAGGCAGGGGGCACCGTCTGTTATAGCACGCAGCACCAGGGAGGCAGGGGGCACCGTTTGTTACAACACGTAGCACCAGGGAGGTAGGGGGCACCGTCTTGTTACAGCACGTAGCACCAGGGAGGTAGGGGGCACCGTCTGTTACAACACGCAGCACCAGGGAGGCAGGGGGCACCGGTCTTGTTACAACACGCAGCACCAGGGAGGCAGGGGGCACCGTCTGTTACAACACGCAGCACCAGGGAGGCAGGGGGCACCGTCTGTTTATCAACACGCAGCACCAGGGAGGCAGGGGGCACCGTCTGTCATAACACGCAGCACCAGGGAGGCAGGGGGCACCGTCTGTTACAGCACGCAGCACCTAGGGAGCGCAGGGGGCACCGTCTGTTACAACACGCAGCACCAGGGAGGCAGGGGCACCGTCTGTCATAACACGCAGCACCAGGGAGGCAGGGGCACCGTCTGTTACAACACGCAGCACCAGGGAGGCAGGGGGCACCGCCTGTTACAACACGCAGCACCAGGGAGGCAGGGGGCACCTGTCTGTTATAACACGCAGCACCAGGGAGGCAGGGGGCACCGTTTGTTACAGCACGCAGCACCAGGGAGGTAGGGGCACCGTTTGTTATAGCACGTAGCACCAGGGAGGCAGGGGGCACCCGTCTGTTACAACACGCAGCACCAGGGAGGCAGGGGCAACCGCCTGTCATAACACGCAGCACCAGGGAGGCAGGGGGCACCGTCTGTTACAACACGCAGCACCAGGGAGGCAGGGGCACCGCCTGTTACAACACGTAGCACCAGGGAGGCAGGGGGCACCGGTCTGTTACAACACGTAGCACCAGGGAGGCAGGGGCACCGTCTGTTACAACACGCAGCACCAGGGAGGCAGGAGGGGCACCGTCTGTTACAGCACGCAGCACCAGGGAGGCAGGGGGCACCGTCTGTTACAACACGCAGCACCAGGGAGGCAGGGGGCACCGGTTGTCATAACACGCAGCACCAGGGAGGCAGGGGGCACCGCCTGTTACAGCACGCAGCACCAGGGAGGCAGGGGGCACCCGTCTGTTACAACACGCAGCACCAGGGAGCGCAGGGGCACCGCCTGTTACAACACGCAGCACCAGGAGGTAGGGGGCACCGTCTGTTTACAACACGCAGCACCAGGGAGGCAGGGGGCACCGTCTTGTTACAACACGTAGCACCAGGGAGGCAGGGGCACCGTTTGTTACAACACGCAGCACCAGGGAGGTAGGGGCACCGTCTTGTTACAACACGCAGCACCAGGGAGGCAGGGGCAACCGTCTGTTACAGCACGCAGCACCAGGGAGGCAGGGGCACCGTCTGTCACAGCACGTAGCACCAGGAGGCAGGGGCAACCGTCTGTTACAACACGTAGCACCAGGGAGGCAGGGGCACCGTTTGTTATAACACGTAGCACCAGGGAGGCAGGGGGCACCGTTTGTTACAACACGTAGCACCAGGGAGCAGGGGGCACCGCCTGTTACAGCACGTAGCACCAGGGAGGTAGGGGGCAACTGTCTTGTTACAACACGCAGCACCAGGGAGCAGGGGCACCCGTCTGTTACAGCACGCAGCACCAGGGAGGCAGGGGCAACCGTCTGTTACAACACGCAGCACCAGGGAGGGAGGGGCACCGCCTGTTACAACACGCAGCACCAGGGAGCGCAGGGGGCACCGTCTGTTATAACACGCAGCACCAGGGAGGCAGGGGGCACCGCCTGTTACAACACGCAGCACCAGGGAGCGCAGGGGGCACCGTCTGTTACAACACGTAGCACCAGGGAGGCAGGGGGCACCGTCTGTTACAACACGCAGCACCAGGGAGGCAGGGGCACCGTCTGTTACACCACCAGCACCGGGGGCAAGGCCTTGTTACAGCACGCAGCACCAGGGAGGCAGGGGGCACCGTCTGTTACAACACGCAGCACCAGGGGAGGTAGGGGGCACCGCCTGTTATAACACGCAGCACCAGGGAGGCAGGGGCACCGCCTGTTACAACACGCAGCACCAGGGAGGCAGGGGGCACCGTCTTGTTACAACACGCAGCACCAGGGAGGCAGGGGGCACCGTCTGTTACAACACGCAGCACCAGGGAGGCAGGGGGCACCGTCTGTTACAACACGTAGCACCAGGGAGGCAGGGGCACCCGTCTGTTACAACACGCAGCACCAGGAGGCAGGGGCACCGCCTGTTATAACACGCAGCACCAGGGAGGTAGGGATGCACTGTATAACACGTAGCACCAGGAGGCAGGGGGCAACCGTCTGTTACAGCACGTAGCACCAGGGAGGTAGGGGCACCCGTCTGTTTACAACACGCAGCACCAGGGAGGCAGGGGGCACCCGTCTTGTTACAACACGTAGCACCAGGGAGGTAGGGGGCACCGTCTGTTACAGCACGCAGCACCAGGGAGGTAGGGGGCACCGTTTGTTATAACACGCAGCACCCAGGGAGGCAGGGGGCACCGCCTGTACAACACGTAGCACCAGGGAGGCAGGGGGCACCGCCTGTTACAGCACGTAGCACCAGGGAGGTAGGGGGCACCGTCTTGTTACAACACGCAGCACCAGGGAGGCAGGGGCACCCGCTGTCATAGCACGTAGCACCAGGGAGGCAGGGGGCACCGTTTGTTACAGCACGTAGCACCAGGGAGTGTAGGGGGCACTGTTTGCTTATAACACGTAGCACCAGGAGGTAGGGGGCACCGCTTTGTTATAGCACGCAGCACCAGGGAGGTAGGGGCAATTGTCTTGTTATAGCACGTAGCACCAGGAGGTAGGAGGGTACTGTT